>NC_068937.1:64488254-64511795 GCF_016801865.2 Culex pipiens pallens | reverse complement strand
AAACCGGAATGCGTTCCCGTGTGGTCACTCGTGGCTTCCGTAGAATCCACGGAAGCAGCCCCGTTTTTTTCGTACTCGTACTCCACAAAACCCACGTTTCCTCGTACTCCGGTAAACATCAATCCGTCGGAGATCCAAGATCGTCGCCAAGGCGTCGCATCCGGGTTTTGATCAGCTCGTCGAGGAACAAAAGTCCAACACGACCAAGATGCTGCCACGGCCGCCTCAGAAGAACACCAACACCCAAGCCGGAAGCTGCGGTCAAGGCAAATCCAGAAGGAAGCCAAGTTGGGGAAGAATCGGCGATACGCAAGTGAAATTAAGTGTACAATAAATATTTTTGTGAAATTTTGACAGCTGGAATAAAAAAAATCAATAAAAACAAAACAACAGTTTTTTCAACTGCAACATAACCCAAAAATCCGAAATGACAGCACACGACAATAGCACGACATTCTAAATAACAAAACCGTGCGACGTCGGTCGAATGTCGTACGACAATGTCGTACAATTTCGATCATCGATCGCACGACAAATACGACATTTTGGTGCAAAAACGTATGACATTCGTGCGAAAGTCGCACGACATTGTCGAGCGACGTCGTACGATTGCACGGACGACAAACGACGGACGTCCGACGGACTTTTCAGTCAGGGTATTCTCTACCTACAGGACGCAGCAGAAAAAGTTATTCCGTACTTCACAAAGCAAACCATTTAACCGGAAACAGAAGGTGTAGATTGTTGTTGGGTAGGATTCGCGTTGAAAACTTATTTATTATGTAAATGTAATACTACGATAAATGAAGAAAATTTAAAAAAATACCGTCGCTAACATTTCAAGAATTTCAAAAAATAGGTCCAGCCGGAAGTCGTGCATTACCTCGCAGAAGATTCATGACAGGTCGGCCAGTTCTGGATTTTAAAAATTGGGCAAACAAGAAGAGGAGCGAGATGTTTGTTACATCTGTCGAGTGGCGCCGGGTTCTTGGCGACATAGCCAAGCTGGTGGCCGAGCAGCTGAGGTGCGGCATATCCGGCGGTGACTTGGGCTGGTCCACCATGAACCGTTGCGCGATCCTCTGTAGGACCTTCTGGTTACAAAGCGTGTTTATTGTTCAGGGGCGGCTGGTTGAGCTGATTCTCGTGCTCGGAGCTGGTGCTGCTGTTATTTCCACCAGCCGTGGCCACCGTTACAGCTGCTCTAATCGGTACTCTCGGACTACTTCTGTTGTTGCTATTGGTCGTAGCCGTGGTGAGGAATCGACCGAGTTGAAGCACTTGCGGCAAGGCTTGCCATGCCAACGGGTCGTATACGTCCTGTACCGTCGACTGCTACGGGACTGCCAGCGTTGCCGCCGGGGAGATGTCGATGATGATGGTGGTGGTGATTACAGACTGGCCGATGAACGTGGATCGTGTGGACACTTTCGTCTTCCGCAACCGCAGGCAGCTCTACGGCCTACCACCTCGGTTACAGTTTCCTTCTGCTTCGGGGTGCACAGGACTTGGCTTCTCCTCAACTTTACAGATGACCGCTTCCGCTGAACTTCCTCAACTGGCGTTCTAGCTTCCACGGGCTTGACGACCGCTTTGACCACCACAATGTTGGATTTTTCCTGCTGCTCCTGTAAAATTATCGGCAGCGAAACCGGCTCTGGGATAAAATTGAGTTCTTTCAAGCTTTCCATCACCAGAGAGGTAGGAGGAATGGAGGCAGGGGATCTGATTGGATTTGGGCTCAACGGCTGCGGGTTCCACAGGATCTTCCGGCACAATATCGACTACAGTTAACAGGGACTTTGCTCTTCCTCGGCCTTCTCAACAGGGGCCACGAAAACAGGAACTGCCGAGTCGACAGCGGCGATTTCCTCGTTCTTCACCGGGGTCACCTTGCCCACAATGGTCGTCTTCAGCTCAGCGGCACTAGTCGTGGCGTATGCAGCTTCAGTTAGCTAGTTCTCTAGGAACCTTATCGTGGCATCCGGCGGGATCACTCGTACTCCAAGAGCCAGTTCACCCACGTGTTTTTTTTTTTATTTGTTTTGATCTTACACTGCTCGAATCGTGCGTCAGCAAGAACTGTCATTTGGAAGCTATCAAACTCACTCGAGCAGTTGACAGCTCACATCACGCGATTTTTCCACATCGCGCTCACATCGCGATGAAATCGTGCCAAATCGTGGCAATCGAGGCAAATCGTGCTCATCGACAATCACCGAGGCTGAATCTTGAGCTCATCTCGGGAGTTACATCCCACTCGATTGAAATGCTGTCAAAGACAAACTTATGGGAAATTGGACGAACTTTCCGGTAAAAATATTTACGAGACTAAAAAACCAAGTCTGTCATATAGAAATTGCCAGAAACCACAAAAAAAAAACAGTTTTTTTATCATTTTTATTTTTTAAACCGCTGTATCTTTCCAAGGATTGGACTTAGGACAATGGTCAATATGGAGACTTTTATGTAAAATTGTCTGGGTAATCGATTCCCACTATCGAAAATTTCGACGTTTAGACCACTTCTCAAAAAAACAGTTTTCGTAAATGATTTTTGTGTTTTTTTAGGAGAAACATACCATCCTGCATTTTTTTTATTCTTTTTGTAACATTTTAGGCTATTTCCTCAAAAATTTTGAGCGAAAAAAATCGTGACATCACCTTGAAATTTAACTTTTAAATTTAAAAATCATAAAATCTCATAGAAGTGGCGTGTATTTTTGTTTCTGAAAGCCCGTTCAATTTCCTACAAGTTTGTCTTTGACCACTTTTTGACACGATGCAATGGCTTCGAGATACAGTAATTTTTGAATTGCAAATTACAAAAATATTTAAAAACCTTACGCCCTTCTCAAATGTTATTTTCGAGTACTGTCTACATGTCTACAAAGTTTCATTGTAATCGGAGAGAGTCGGGTACAAAAGTACTATAAAAAATCCTGATTTGAGCTGGAATTGCTCAAAAGTCTTTTATTGTTTTGAAAAATCTTGTTTGACGTTTAGCGTTGATTCACAAAAAATAAGATTTTCAAATCAACAAAACGGTTTTGTTGAGCTCATCTATTTTTATGCGTGCATGTTGCAGTCTTATGGAGCAGCTTGCAATCTTTCTTTATCGATAGATTTTTAAGCGAAAAATGTTGATATCATATTTGTTGTCTTATCGCACTTTGGTTTCTGATAAAAAGCTTATTCATTTAATCGATAACAAAACTGTTACTGCGTTCAATGGATACTGTAAATCCATTTCGAATTTAAAAGGCATTGAAATGGATGGGCTTTATGTTCAGTTTTTTGCTAGTTTAAGTGGTAAGAATCATATGCAATAAACAAAACTAGTTACATAACTATAAAAATCTTATTACAGGAATTTTAGTAGTATTTTGTGGAGGAATACACATCGGATGGAGCATTTTCCACTTAAATATAGAAGGAAACAAATGGGCATTAGGAATAACTATCGATGAACTACGGTTTGCGATTTTATCATTTTTTACTGGAGTTGGATTTATTTTAATATGTATATCATTTATGAAAGATTGGTTTGCTACGAAATACTGGATGGTAAGATTTGAAGCACTTATTATAGACATTCACAAACTTGAGGACATGTTTTCCAAATTGCGTTGAAATCGAGAACATCGCATGTTTTCAATTTCGTTTCCAATGTTTTCAAAAACGACAACATCACATTCGAAAACATTTTGTTTCCAAAACCAAAACCAAAACCGCAACCACCCGGACGAGTACGACGGTTTGTTTATGTTTAGTTTTTTTTTGTTTTGTGGCCAAAAAGGAGGTGCGCGCGTTTTAGAAGTGGAAGGATTTCTACGCCCCGGAATACCCAGAGCTGGAGCAGATTCCGAATCGGCACGTCATCGTCTTACTTACTTTTACTTTTACTGCTCGTACAACCTCCGGGTCATGAGCTGTCTCCAGATGCGCTGCCACTGGACTCGGTTTTGGGCTGCTACTCTCCAATTCCGCTGCGAAGCTCCCACACTTTCCAGATCTTCCTCCACTTGGTTTAACCACCGTGCACGTTGCGCCCCCCTCCGCCGCGTTCCAAACGGCTCCGAGTTGAACACCAACTTCACCGGATTGATAGTCTGGTTCGGCATTCTCGCGACGTGTCCGGCCCACCTGATTCGACCAGCCTTGGCGACTTTCCGAATGGTTGGCTTGCCGTAGAGTTGCGCCAGCTCGTGGTTCATTCTTCTCCGCCACACTTTGTTCTCACGTACGCCGCCAAAGATCGTCCTAAGCACTCGCCGTTCGAAAACTTTAAGCGCTTGCAGGTCCTCCTCGAGCATCGTCCACGTCTCGTGCCCGTAGAGGACGGCGGATCTTGTCAGCGTTTCGTACATGGTGCACTTTGTACGCCGGGAGCGATGACCAGACCGTAGGGTCTTATGGAGTCCATAGTAGGCACGACTACCGGTGATGATGCGCCTCCGAATTTCTCTGCTGCAGTTGTTGTCCGACGTTACCAACGATCCGAGGTATACAAACTCCTCCACGACCTCGAATTCGTCGCCGTCGATCGTCACGCTCGGTCCTATGCGAGCCCTAAGGGACTCGGTTCCTCCTGCCAGCAGATACTTCGTCTTCGCCACATTCACCTTCAATCCAACCATATCCACGTCCTGCCGACAATGTCCATGTCGTCGGCATAGCAGATGAACTAGCTGGACCGGTTGATGATCGTGCCCCGCATGTTGAAGCCCGCCCGCCTCATAACACCTTCAAGCCCGATGTTGAAACAGAGGCCAGAGATACCGTCGCCTTGTCGCAGTCCTTTGCGCGATTCGATCGGGTCGGACATCGCTCCCGAAATCTTCACGCTGCACCGTGCCCCGTCCATCGTCGATTTCACCAGTCTGATCAGCTTCTCGGGAAAGCCGTTCTCGTACATGATCTTCCATAGCTCTTCGCGATCGACCGAGTCGTACGCGGCTTTGAAATCGATGAACAGGTGGTGCGTCGGGATCTGGTACTCGCGACACTTTTGGAGGATTTGGCGCAGCAAAAAGATTTGGTCCGTCGTCGATTTCCCTTCCACGAAACCGGCTTGGTACGTCCCAACGAAATCCTTTGCTCGCTCCGACAGAAGATGATCTGAGACAGCTCTTTGTAGACCGCGTTGAGAATAGTGATGGCTCGATAGTTCTCAGACGACTAGCAACTACATGTACTTCCAATATGCAGCCTTTGTCGAAATAACCTACATATGGAAATCGACATTAGAAAAATAATGCAGCATCATTTAGAAGGCAGTCATATGATCTTGACTCTCATCAAGACAAATGACAAGACAAATCAAGAAGCCCTTAATGAACTGCATAATAAAATCATAGGCCTGCAGGAAGAAATTAAGAAATCTGCAGAAATCGCAAGTCGAATACATGCAGCAGTATTAACACAGGCACCGGCAATGGACTTCCCCTTGAACGAAGTCAGGAAAGCATTTGAAGACACCACCTCGGACCAGAATCAAAAACTCGCTGAATCATTCTGCCGTATCCAGGAAATTACGTCATCCCACCGGGATGACATAATTAAAACAATTGCCTCAGCAGAAAAATGCCCCTCGGACATAATTTTAGCAGTCCACGATGAAGTGAGGGCCCTCACTTCATCCATCAATAAACTGCAAGACAATGAAATTGAAGTCCGGCAAAAATCACTTGCAGAAGAATTAAACGAACAAACCGTACTGGAAATCGAATCTGGCTGGCGACTTATCGGCAGCAAAAAAATCTGGAAGCCAGACTGGACCGACTTCGACGCCAGACAGCGGACTCGCCGTCTTCAGGAAAAGGAAGCCGAAAAAGCACGTCGCCGCAACCGAAAACATCGTCAACAAATGCAGCACCAGCAACAACATCATCAGCAACGTCGGCAACAGCAACACCAGCAGCAACAACAATCACATCAACATCTTCGTTGGCAACAGCGTCAGACCAACTGCAACTCTGACGCAGGCCGAAACCCAAGTACGCCACATTTTAACTTAAAGGACAATCAATTCGACCAGGACAACGCAAGTAGCAGCAACTTTTTCACTCATTCGTCAACCAAATTGTCCGACAAGGAACTTCTAGACCAGGCATGGGTCGAATTTTCTGGTCAACCTCCAACCGGAACGTCTGCATAGACGGAATAACACAAACCAGCATGCATGTCTTTTTTTGCATCCAATGGCCTGCCTTCTGAACCTGAACATCTTATGAACATCTTCATGGAATACAACTCAACAATTGGAATTTCACCTAAGCAAACCCTCACCGACCTGGAAACCTACAGGAAATATGTAACAAGCAGAAGACTTCAATACCTGCAGCATTCGCGCGAAACCGCCAACAAATTCTACTTGCCGACTACATCGTCGAATTTTTACAAGCATTGACGCCTTCTAACACGGAAGAAGAAATGACACCCTCGCAAGAGGCAATAAGTACTATTAATAATTTAAGTATGTCTCCAAAAATTTCTTCAACGGAACAACAGAATGCGAATGAAATTCTGATTTATTGTCAGAATTTCAATCGCATGAAAAGCCCAGGTAAAATGAAGGAAATTTCTTTAAACATTCTCTCACATTCTTTCAACATTATTCTTGGAACTGAAACTAACTGGGACGAAAGCGTCCACCCTGAAGAAATTTTTGGAAACAATTATTTTGTATTCCTAGGCAATAGAAATTCAAATCTAAGTCAGAAAAAGTCAGAAGGCGGCGTCCTCTTAGCCATAAATGCCAGACTTAATCCAAAAGAAATTGTAACTGAAAAACATTTTCAATTTGAACAAGTCTGGGCCAAAGCCACTCCCAGTCTCGACGTTCTAGCAGGATTCTAGCAGAATTCTTAGAGAGCTGGATATTCTTAGAGCATTCTAGCAGAAATGTTCCACCGTTCTAGCAGGATTCTGACAGAACCAGCTCTGCTAGAATATTTCGTGACTGGGCTATTGCAGGCCAAGTACACATTTTTGCATCAGTATCGAGAAATTAAAAGTGAGAGTGTGTGCAACATGGAGTTAAACTTTCTGTGCAGTTACTGTGAAGGTTCCCATGGCACTTCGAAAAGTTTAACTCCATGTTGCACGCACACACTCTCACTTTTAATTTCTCGATACTTTCCGCCGGACCATGCAAATAAACAGTCGTATGAACTATTCTTTAAAACAGTAGAAATCATAACATCAAAAATGGAACCGGAAGTAAAACTTCACATTTATGGCGACTTTAATCAAAGCAAAGTCGAATTTATATCTGACCAAGAAAATGAAGCAATTCTTCTCCCAGTCATTAGGGAAAATGAAACTTTGCATTTTCTCTTTGACAATATTGCAAATCATGGACTTTTCCAAATCAATCATGTAAAAAACCAAAGAAATTCATTTTCAGACCTTTTATTCACTAACTGTATTGAAGACTTTCATGTACAAGAATCTGTAACCCCCCTTTGGAAGAATGAAGTCTTCCATACAGCAATTGAATATTCTATTTATGTCCATAAAAACACTTTGCCCATTGACTGGGACTATGAAGAAATCCTGGAATACAATAACACAAACTTTGTAGAAGCCAAACGTAAACTACTTGCAATTGACTGGTAAAATTTATTTAATAATGAAGGAAATGTCGACGAATTAGTAGGAAAATTATGTACGGAAATTAACACTATAACATCTGAAACCGTACCTACTAGAAGAAGACGACGTAATAACACAGGCAATAAATACTCAATGTGGTTCACTCCACAACTAAGAAATTTAAAAAATAGAAAACAAAAAGCCTACTTTGATAGGAACGACCCACAGTTGCATGAGTGTGCGGTGGCAGCATCACGATCCTCATGTGAGAGAGCGAGCGTCTGAGCTTGCTTGCTGTGTGCTGTACCGAACACTTCAGTCTCCGTGTAACCGTGCGCTAGCTACCACACAAATGGCGACGAAGCTTCGAGCCCGAAAACGCGTGCGACGGTAATTCAGTGCAAAAGTGATTATTTTTTCGGAAAATTTGTTCTGGTACGGTTTGTGTTGAAAAAATAAGTTATGATAAGAAAAAAGGAATTATTAAGATGAAAATCAGCAGTGTCGAGTAAAAGTGGGGTGCACAGGAAAAAAATAGTTCAAATCGATATTAAATGGTTTTCCCGATCTCTGGGTTCGATTTAGTTAGGTTTAATAATGAAAAAAAAACCAAGGAAATCTGTGAAAAAAAAGTTATTTCACCCGGAAAAAAGGGAAAATTTGTGTAGTTTAATATTAATTGAAGTGACGCCACTGGGACGCCATTTTGCAAAAGCGAGTTAGTTAGGTTTAATAATGAAAAAAAAAAAACCAAGGAAAACTGTGAAAAAAAAGTTATTTCACCCGGAAAAAAGGGAAAATTTGTGTAGTTTAATATTAATTGAAGTGACGCCACTGGGACGCCATTTTGCAAAAGCGAAAATTGAGTGAGATTCTCCGCCACAGGCACAGAGAATGAGAGTGTTGGGTTGGTCCTTACCGGTCGTCGATAGCTCAGTGGGGGTTGGATCGGGGTTGTCCGGAGTGGTTTGGGGCGCCTTTCTTCCTGGGAGGTTCTGTCCGTTTTGTGGGGTTTTGGGGGGTTTTCCGGGGTCCAAATAATCGACACGTACACACAGTTCACAATAAACACTCAGTTTACACAAACTACATTTATTTAACTACACAAACTACATATATTAAAACGAAAAGGTACAAATTTAGAATCGGCCCACTTGGCCAGCTATTCTCGCTGCTGTTCAGCTGTTGGTTCGCACAATTTTATAAATCTAATCATTGGCCGGTGACCGGCCAGTCCGTTCCGTGTATTGGTGTCGATCGATCAGCTGGTCCAGCACACGCACACAGCGGCCGCCGCCGTGTGGATCGCGAGATGCACCGGTGAGTTGGGATGAGCTGCAGACGGTGAGAAGCGAGATCGATCGAGCTACCGTACTCGTAGACATTCCCGCCCACCCTGAAATTCCGGGAATTTCTGACACTAAACAAAAAAAGAAAAGACCATCTCTCGGACACGACATGTTGGGCACGGGGCAGTTTAGCTCGCCGGGATTTTGGGGTCCTTGGAAAACGGACGCACCACCGTTACGCACGCCGGGGGCAGTTCTCTCATGAACTGCTGAATTTGAGTGGGTTTCGTCCGAAAGCAACGCTGGCAGTTGTGCACGATCTGGCGTGCTACACTTCGACCTCCAAGTGGCCAGTACTTGAGTCGAGCATCAGCTGTGGTCCCGCGTTAAGTAAACGTTCGTGGTAGTCCTCGAGCAGCATCTTGGCTTCATTCAGCCTTAACCAGTACGCTACGCTTCGAATCAGGCTTCGGTAGTCGGAAAACTTGCTGATTATGAAACTCGGGAAATCTATCTGCTGTCCGCCAGCCAGGTTCGCTGCTACGTGACGTCTTTCTTGGTCTGCTTCCTCGTCACGATCCAAAACCGTTTGAGACGGGCAGTGTTCAGGCGATTGCTTGAGCCATGGGGGGCCTTCCCACCACAGCAGTAGATCTGCGATATCCGCCGGTGCGACACCTCGGGAAATGAGGTCCGCAGGATTCTGGACTCCCGGCACGTGGTTCCATCCCCCGCGCTCCGTCGTCAGCGCTTGGATTTTCGCCACCCTGTTGGAAATGGACAAAGGTGTTCCACGTCGTAGGTACGTGCCGTAACCACTGGAGTACACATGTTGAATCCGTCCAATAATAGTACTTGACGTCCAGTTTGGTTGCCTTAAAGATCTGCTCAGCCAGAAGAGCAGCCAGTTCCGCTCCGCAGAGCTCTAACCTTGGAATCGATTGGCATTTGAGTGGAGCGACCTTGGATTTGAAGCTAAGCAGCGCCACGCGTACTTTTCCAGCCTGGTTTACGCTTCTCACATGCGAGCAAGCTCCGTATGCATCCTGGGAAGCGTCGCAAAACGTATGGATCTCGATGTTGACCGCCTTGGGAATGATCACACATCTTGGGAATGTCAGGTCGTTCAATGCCGGAATTTGTTCATAGAACTTCAGCCATTTTTGAACGATTGCGGGTGGAAGCTCGCAGTCCAGCTTCTTGCCGTTCTTGTCCTCCAGCGTCCACAGCTTCTGCATCAGGATTTTAGCTGCTGCGATAACTGGACCGACGAAACCGATCGGGTCAAATAGGGTTGCAATCGTTGACATTATCTTCCGCCGCGTAATAAATTTATTTTAAGTCAAATATTTATTATTTACTGCTGTGTGTTTCTTTTTGTGAGTCCATGCCATATAACTTGAGACCCCCCCCCACCCTTACGGGCATAAATTGTGAAAATTTTAATTGTTAAATCAAATAACAGAAAAATTAATTTTATTCAAAATATTTATTATGAAGTAAAACGATAAAATACAAACCATATTCTTAAAATTCATTTGATTATAGAGTTTGTGACAGCTTCAGGGTATGTTAAAGGTACTTTTTATGATGTTTTGTATTAACCAACATAGAACTTAAATGTGGATCAGTTTCATGGATTGATCGCAGAAATTCATCATGCTAAGTCAACATTTTGCTCAATACTTTTTCCGGTATCAAACTGAGATTCTCCAGTTTCGCTTGAGAAACTTCGGTACGAATACCTTATTTTGACTAAGGTACTGGTTTGGGGTTGGGGTTGGGTGATCAAACTGGAACTTTAGAACGTCGGTGGTTGGTCGCCAAATCAGTCCCAGTGTTGCGACGATTGATGTTTGGGAGGGTCTTTTTAGCAAAACTCCTTTCTTTAGATGGTGTTATAGCTGAAAGCTGCAATTAGGATTTAATTGTAATAATTTTCACAAATGTTCGGGCGGGTTACTTACAACTTAGTCTCCTAGTTTAATTCTAATCGCAAACAGACAACTTTTGAAATTGTAGGCTTTCTAGAGCGTTTTAATTTCCTTAATCTAAGATAATTTTAATTAGTAAAATAAGCAGAAATAATTCAATAAATTTCTTAACCAATTTAATCTCGCGATCGTCGGCAGGTATTCCTTCACCCAGCGGCACCAGAACTCGTCTAGTGTGTGCTGAATACTGTTCCAGCTGTTCTTGATGGCCGCGCCTACGCCCACCGGATCCTTAACGGCCTGCTGAACGCCGCTCGAACTCAGCATAAGAAAATGGTTGGGGGTCAAGGACTCGCTGTCTGCGCTCTCCAGCGGCACGAAAGTGAGGGGGCGCGAGTTGACCATATGCTCCGCTTCCGCTAGTAGGGTGACCAGCGACTCCTCATCCAGCTTGCGTTCCACCGGGATTACGCCCAGTGCAGCTTCACGGATCTTACCATTCGTTCCCAGCAGCCACCCATGTGCGGCGCGGCCGGTGGGTTGAATCGCCACTGGGTGTGGGTGTCGGTGAATGTACTGCTGAGTTCGTTGTGGTTGACCTTGGTTAATTCCTTCAACAGCTTTCCGCTGGCTCCTTGGAAATTCGTACCGTTGTCCGAGTATATCTCCTGCAGAGCTCCACGTCGCGCGATGAACCGGCGGATTGCCTTCTTGCACGAGTCCGTTGACAAGCTCGCGACGAGCTCCAGGTGAACTGCGCGGATCGTCAAGCAGGTGAAAAGCGCCACCCAGCGTTTCGCAGCACTACGTCCAACCTTGATCAGGACCGGGCCGAAGTAGTCCACGCCCGTGAACGTGAACGGGCGCACGAAAGGGGACAACCTCACACGTGGAAGGGGTGCCATCATGGGTGCCACCGCGATGGCCTTTTTCATGCGGCAAAAACAGCACTTGTTTGCCACCTGCCGGATCAGGACCCGCAGCTTTGGGATGTTGAACTTCTGCCGGATCTCGTTGACCACCGTCTCGTTGTTTGCATGGCGAAACCTTCGGTGGTAGGAGTCCACGAGCAGCCAGGTCACGCGATGTTTGTTTGGGAGAATCACGGGAAACTTGGCGTCGAACGCGGCGAACTCGGCGGCCTCCAAGCGACTTCCAGCTCGAAGCACACCGCTGTCGTCCAGCAGAGGGGACAACTTCAAAATGGTGCTCGATGTCTCCAAACTCTCCCGTTTCTCGGCTGGCACTAGCAGGTTCTGGTTCAGCGTGGCGACCTCGTCCGGATAAGCGTCGGATTGAGCCAAGCGCCACAGGCTTCGTTCGGCTTTCTGCAGCTCCTCACGTGTCAGCGCGCCCGGACAGGTTTCCTGCTTCAGCTTCAGTCTGCGCGCGAGAAAACGATGAACGTAGGCGACCATCCTCAGCAGGCGTTCTCATCGCGAAAACAGCTCCAGTCGAATGATGGGCTTGACAACGAAGTGGCTGAACATGAACGCTGGCCTGAGTTCTTCCGTCGCCTCAACCCGCTCGAGGCAGTCTTCGGGCCAGTCTTCTTCCTGATCGTAAATGAACTTGTGGCAGACGTAAACTTGCGCGTCGGGGTCGAAAGTTGGTCCCTTTTTGCCCACTTCGTAGCTTCGTCGGCGACGTTCATGCGCGATGGACAGTATCTCCACTCGGCGGCCTTGGACAATGACAGGATCTCGTTGACCCGGAACGCCACATACGGGCGAAATCGGCGGAGGTCGGTTGACCTGATCCACTGCAGTGCCGTCTTGGAGTCCGACCAGAAAACGACCTTCGTAATAGGGAGTGAGTGTCCGTCCTCGATGGTCTTCCACAAGCGCGATCCAGTTACCCCCGACTGAACTTCGAGACGTGGGATGGGAAGCGGCTGTAGAGGTGCGACCTTCGTTTTGGTTGCCACCAGTGAGCACCGGACTTGGCCGCGATCCTCGAGACGAAAGTATGCCATCGCGGAGTAAGCTTGCTCACTGGCGTCGACAAACACGTGGAGTTGCAACGTTTTCAGGTTGGCTGGTTCGTAATCCTTGAAATAGCAACGTGGAACTCTCACCGTTTCGATTTTGCGCAGCAGCGCGATCCACTGCTTCCAGCGTCCGATGAGCTTCTCCGGGATTTTGTCTTTCCAGCCGACGCCGGATCGCCACACGTCCTGCACGAGTATTTTTCCGTGGATGACGAAGACGGCGACTAACCCGTTCGGGTCGTAGATGCTCATCACGATGCTCAGCAGCTGGGTCTTCGTCGGCACCACCTCTCCAGTCAGCAGCTTCATGTTGTCCTCTCACAGGCTCAGTGCAAACGAGAACATGTCTTCGTCGGGCAGCCACACCATTCCCAGCAGACGCTCGAATCCGTTCTCCTTCTCGATCACGAAGTTCTTGACCGTCGTAGGGTTGACCGCTCCGATCCGCGCCAGCACGGTTTTGTCGTTCGAGATCCAGTTCCGGATGTGGAATCCGGCTTTCGCGAGAACCTCGGCTACCTCTAGCGCCATCGCAACTGCTTCGTCCGCCGTATCGACACTGTCGAGGTAATCTTCGACGTAGTGCTTGTTGCGAATCGCTGCTGCCGCCTTCGGATGATCTGCTTCGTGTTCGTCAGCGTTGAGGTTTTTCACGTACTGCAAGTGGGCTGGTGAGCACGTCGCCCCAAAGATAGCGACGTCGGTCACCATGGTTTCCAGCGGCTTGTCCGGCGAATCTCTCCACAGGAACAGCTGCGCGCTGCGATCGGGTTCCCGAATCTTCACCTGGTGAAACATGGCTTCGATGTCTGCGCAGATGGCGACCTGTCTCTCCCTGAACTGGAAAAGCACGGACAGCAGCGGCGTCAACAAGTCGGGCCCCTTCAACAGCATGGTATTCAGGGACACTCCGTCGACCTTGGCAGCCGCGTCCCAGATCACGCGTACTTTGCCGGGCTTTTTTGGGTTCAGTACTACTCCGAGGGGCAAATACCAGGTCCGGCGAGGGTCAAAAGTGTCCAGTTCCGCAGCGGTCGCCTTGTGCGCAAAACCTTTCGACTGGAAGTCCGCGATCTGCTTTCGAACTTGATCGTACAGTGCCGGATCTCGTCCCAGGCGTCGCTCCAAACACTTCATCCGCTTCTCCGCCATCGGTCTGCTATCCGGAAACTCCACGTAGTCCTGTTTCCAGAGTAGGCCAGTTTCAAACCGCCCACCTTCGACTCGTTTGGTAGTTTCGGACAGAATCTTGTTGGCACGCTGGTCGTCGACGCTCTCCTCGCTCGGTACTGCCATGACTCCGAGGCTTTCAACCGCAAAGAAGCTCTTGACATATTCGTGCAGGTCAACTTCGGCTTGTTCATCGGAGATGTGGAACTGGCGGTGGGCGAAAGACTGTGTAGCCGCCGGCATACTCCCGTAGACCGTCCAACCGAGGCGCGTTTTGGTAGCGATCGGTTCTCCTTTGCGTCCTTCCCGCAGCTTCAGTGTTGCGAGCAGGTGCACGTTGTTCAGACCGATGAGTATTCCGGGAACCGCAGACTGCAAGCTCGATAGCGGCAGGTCCTGCATTTTTGTGCATTAGAAGAAGGAAAACTAAGTAGATTCACCACCGCCAGAGTTTTTGTGCTGTTTTTGTTCATGTGTTTTATGTCGGTAATTGCGTGTGTATTAGTTTGTTTATGTGGGGGATGTGGTTTACAAAAGAATTTGGTGGAGGTTTTTTCGCGATCGACTTTTGCACCTGTCACAGAAGAAGTCAGAAGAAGAATCCTCGTTGCCGGTATGGTCACCAGCATTCAGCTCTACGGAAGCTCTACAATCTCCAGATTCTTCCTGTGGCAGATGCATCTCACGGAAGAGGAGCTTTGCAGTCGCAAGGTATTATTTATTTATCTCAGCCCCCAAAGTTTTTGTTCTGCTGCAGCTTGTCCCCACTGTCAAAAGCCCGGTTCAAATATTTTTTTCAGCCTCTGAAGGAGGAGGAGGAGGAGGCAAAACGGTGCAATCTAATAAGCAGCTGCGTTTTGTAACTGTCTCCAGCGGGGCGGGTCCTACCTATTTAGCAGCACCATCTTCCACCGGAAGATTTTGGGGCCTCCATCGTTCCGGTAGCCATCATTTGCATTGGGCAAATCCGGTCATTTCGACAACGGAATTCTCGTTTTTATTCAGATAAGTATTGTTTGCTTTCATTTTGTAGAAGTTACATTTATTAATTATTGTAAAGGTGGAGTATCTTTACAAAAATGATTTACATTTTCATTTTAGAATTGATATTTTGTGTTCTCTTCTCCTTCACAGGACAGCAATTTCTGGACAACCATCATCATATCATAGTATTCATCATAGGGAATTGATTGTATGGGTTTAGAGATCATTTGCAAGGTATGTTAAACAATATTGTTATGTGAACATATCACTTTTTATCAATTGGATTTTCAAAACATGTCAATTCCCGTTTTTTTAAAAGATAATGGGTCTTAATTGAAAACATTCATGGTGTTAATTTTTGAGATATTAACCTTAAAACTACCATTTAGAAAAACTTCACGCAAATTGTAATTCTCGCTTTTTTTTTTCAATTGTCCTTTGTACATAGGAAACCCATGGCGCATTGGTGGTTTTGAAAAAGTAATCTAGAATTGGCCAAAATAAAAAGGAATTTAAAAATATGCAATTTAGCATATCAAAAAGACGATTACACCAGCTGTATGATTAACGCTTTTTTCGTTTTGCAAAAGCATCTTCAATCAAAGTCATCTGGTTTATGGTACCCATGCTTATTAATGTTAGCCCCAAATCGAACAAAACAATCCATATCATATAAATTAATTAGACTCTTGTACACTTATATATTTAAAAAAAAAAAACCGATATACCACTTGTTTTCATAGTTCTATTATGTTTTCATATGGCAGTTTTCGACATTAAAAAAACTTCTTGTGACTATTTCTTTTTGTAAACAGTGCATTATGCTTACTCAGTTCACATAGCGCGAAGCACTTTTACTTAAAAAATAAGTCCTTTTAAGTTTGCTGTCGAAAAATACCATTTGAATATAAAATTGTATCATGGGAAGTTGCGAAATATGGATTCCCGGGCAGAAAGTCGCATCATGGGACGAACAAAAAAATAACTTGAGTTGTTTTTGATATCATGGCATGTTTGATATTTGTTCCAAAAACTCTTAAAATGCGCGCCGAAATCTATGTTCCTTTCTATGTTTGTAGACCTTTTATCATCAGTTGATAAATTTTCATTTTCTCATGATATTACCGGACTTAGAAAAAAATCGAAAGCCGAATTATTTTGGGACTTAGAAAAAAAATTGACCTCTTTATCATGAGATGATATAATTTTGTTTTATCTTGATTTTGCTGGACTTAGCAGAATTTCGAAAGCCAAATTATTTTGGGACTTAGAAAAAAATTCGACCTCTTTATCATGAGATGATATTTTCTAGTTTTATCTTGTTTTTGTTGGACTTAGCAAAATTTTCACTCCTCGACAAAATTTCGCTTTTCCGACACTTAGAATATTTTTGAAAACCCGGGATTATGAGATGATTTATAAAATTAAATTTTTTTCAAGCGGGACTTACCTAAAATGGCAGTTTTGTTAATGGACATTTTTATTGAGTTTTTTTTTACTTTAATTTACTTTAAATACACTAGTTAAACTAATCACATTAAAAAGTATTTTACCGCATATAAAATTTCATCGCAAAGCGCAAAAATGAGCCCACGCGCTCGCTCACTCTCTCTTTTCTCTCTTCTTTCGTTCACTGCTCGCACGCAACGCGCGCGACTTGTCTTGACAGGAATCGGCAATCGGCAGACAGACAGCTTTTGCGTTCGTGGCGGGCTGGTTTGTTTACGTTTTCGCGCAGTAGTTTTCCGCGGATGAATTATAGTCCGCGAATCGCCGCGGGTTGTGAGTACGTTCTGTGGCCGAGGTAGTGTGTGTTCGTTCGTTCCGTGGTGTTCGAGACCGTGATATGTTGTGGTTAAGTGATTGTTTGTGTTTTTGTGGCTGGGGGGCGAAGAAAAAGTTTCGCTCCGTGTTGACGGGTGCAAGGAAAGTTTCGGCCAAGCCGCTGCCCCAGAAAAGTAATCCTCTTGCTCAAGATGCTGCTGTGGATTAACGAGGAAAGGATTTTGGCGGATTCGCCAGGACAAGGACAAGGGTTTGTTTACGTTTTTGGTGCAGTAGTTTTCCACTGATTAACAACAGCCTGCGAATCTCCGCGGGTTGTAAGTGCGTATTTTGGCCGTGGGAATGTGCGTTCGTTGGTGTCGTTTTATGTGAGAGTTGCGAAATGTTGTTATTTATGTCAAAGTTGATGTTTTTGTGGCTCTGTGGAAAAAAAAAATTACGTTAGCGAAATCCTCCTGCCTACATGCCGCTTTTCATCGTTCCTCCTCCTCCTCCTGCCGGTGATGTTAAGACGTGGATCAACGCCGAAATGATTTTGGCGATTTTGACAGTTTTCGGTGGAGGAAAACAGCAGTGTCGATTTGTTTTGGTTTTTGTCGTCGCGTCATCAGAATCGCGATTTGTGGGGAAACCGTATTTGATCCGTGTGTTTTCGCGAGTGTGCGTGTGATTGTTTACGTTTCTGCATCATGGTGGTGATTGGGGACTGGACGTGACACTGTGACATTGTTTCTATCGTTTTGGAGTGTCAGCGACAGAAGGATGAACCTTCCTCTTGTGATTCCGGAGAAGGTGATTCAATTGAGTGGCTCGAAAGCAGTTTCACGGAGGAGGATGAGTCCACCTGAAGCGGCTACAGATGTTGTTTCTACTAGTCAAGCCGACAAATATTTTTCGACGATTTTTAAAACTCAGATAAGTATTGCTTGTTTTCTTTTTCTTTGTTTACTATTGAATTTTTAATTATTCCATAAATTTTGTTTGAGAATTGATGCTTTGTGTTTTATTTTCTCTTACAGATCTACTAACGGGTATTTTCTGGACATTCGGCTTCTAGAATTTTGTTTACTTTGACCAATCAGCTGCAAAAATGAATTGTGCTGCAATCATATGATCTCTGGATGGATTGGATGAGGATTAACAAGGTATGTACGAGAATTATTATTTCAAAGTGAACCTATCACTTCAGTTTAGAAATTCTTTCAAACATTTCAATGTTTGTTTAGCAAAGTTCAGTTTTTCATTCTGTTATTTATGCTGATTTTGAATACACATTATTGACTTTTGACAGATTGATATAAAATTCTGAAAATAAATTATTTATTGATAAGGATTGCATATATTTTTTTGATTCTTTTCTTTAAAGACCATATTTTCGTTTATTTTTTTTTGTTTGGGAATTTTATAAATTTAAATGTTTGTATAAGACCGAAAATTTTCAGCGGCTAATGCAAATAAATTAGTGCATTATTGATTTGTTTAGTTCAATTGTACAGATTTTCGAAGCTTTTTCTTTGACTTGGCTTTACAAAAAGTTTGATTTGTTTTAATATTGTTAGTAGTATGCAATTTTGGATGTAATTTTTTGCTGCCCCCTGATTTTTCGGGCAAACTTCGAAGGGAGAAGTGACAAAAACTTTAAGTAAAATTTGTACCAGCCTTACTTATTCACACTAAACTTTGAATTAATTCAAATTATACGGCAAATGATACAGTCATCCCACATATTCGGAACACCCACAAATTCGGAACACTTTTGTGATAATTTGTCAAAAGCATGCCAAATGCATCTTTTCTGTGTACCCTACTATTTTTATTACCTTTATTTGGACATTCATTTGCTATTTCATTAATATAAGTAGAACTTTTAAACAAAAAACTGCATTTCGAGACCATTTTATTCAGAGCAGCAAAACGCTGCTTCCAAATTGCCTGTTCCATAATTGTGGGATGTTATTGTGCCTCCCACAATTGTGGAACACCTGAATTAAACTGATATTTTCACAAAAAAAAGTTAGCAGATCATTCATAAAACATTACTAAGCATGAGTTTTATTGGTTTCAGAATGTGAAGTCACTTTTTTTTTTAAATATGTACCCCAATAGCGATAAAAAAGATTGTTTACATCGTAAGAAAAAAGTGTTCCGAATTTGTGGATTTCAAGGGTCAAAGTTTTTCTTCAAAAACTTGATATAAAATGTTAAAATTTGCAGTTGTTCAATACAGCATTCGAAAGATCGCAAACACAGCTTTCAAATGAAGGTAAAAGCGAATCATTATGTTCAATTATCGATTTTCTATGATTTTTTGAACATTGGCCGATCTGTAAACTGTTCCGAATATGAGGGATGACTGTATAAAAATATTAAAAAAAAATTTAGATTGTCATTATGTTTAGTCTTCCAGCAGTTTGTTTGCTAGTGTTTTTAATTTTAGGCTTACTCAATAAAAATAAATTTTACTAGAAAATCACATTATATCATTAAATTAATTTGTTTTATTGAAATACAATTGAAAAACAGTCTATATGAAACTTATATTTTCTTACTGTCTATTACGCTTTCTAAAGCAACCAAATTATTACAGAAAAAAAAATATCTGGAAACATCACAACTTGTTATGAAACTTTTATGTTTTTGTATGATATTTTTCGCCCCATATTTTTCCAGGAAAAAAATGAACTGGTCGGGATAATTTTATGTTTATGGATGATATTTTTCCGCACCATAGCATGATAATTTGAAGTTTCCAACACGAACTTAAGTTGATAATTTTTTGATATGCGTAGTGTAAATTATGTTCGCGTTTATGTTTGATTAACTCTTAACTGGAAGTTAACAGGTACTTGACATGTTTGTGTTTTTGCGAACATGACAAGTTTTCAGGAAGATGTAATCTTCCATCTTCCTCATCTTCCTGAAAACTTGTCATGTTCGCAAAAACACAAACATGTCAAGTACCTGTTAACTTCCAGTTAAGAGTTAATCAAACATAAACGCGAACATAATTTACTCTACGCATATCAAAAAATTATCAACTTAAGTTCGTGTTGGAAACTTCAAATTATCATGCTATGGTGCGGAAAAATATCATCCATAAACATAAAATTATCCCGACCAGTTCATTTTTTTCCTGGAAAAATATGGGACGAAAAATATCATACAAAAACATAAAAGTTTCATAACAAGTTGTGATGTTTCCAGATATTTTTTTTCTGTAATAATTTGGTTGCTTTAGAAAGCGTAATACACAGTAAGAAAATATAAGTTTCATATAGACTGTTTTTCAATTGTATTTCAATAAAACAAATTAATTTAATGATATAATGTGATTTTCTAGTAAAAATTATTTTTATTGAATAAGCCTAAAATTAAAAACTCTGGCAAACAAACTGCTGGAAGACTAAACATAATGACAATCTAAATTTTTTTTAAATATTTGTATAGAGTCATCCCTCATATTCGGAACAGTTTACAGATCGGCCAATGTTCAAAAAATCATAGAAAATCGATAATTGAACATAATGATTCGCTTTTACCTTCATTTGAAAGCTGTTTTTGCGATCTTTCGAATGCTGTATTGAACAACTGCAAATTTTAACATTTTATATCAAGTTTTTGAAGAAAAACTTTGACCCTTGAAATCCACAAATTCGGAACACTTTTTTCTTACGATGTAAACAATCTTTTTTATCGCTCCTGGGGTACATATTTAAAAAAAAAGTGACTTCACATTCTGAAACCAATAAAACTCATGCTTAGTAATGTTTTATTAATGGTCTGCTAACTTTTTTTGTGAAAATATCAGTTAAATTCAGGTGTTCCACAATTGTGGGAGGCACAATAACATCCCACAATTATGGAACAGGCAATTTGGAAGCAGCGTTTTGCTGCTCTGAATAAAATGGTCTCGAAATGCAGTTTTTTGTTTAAAAGTTCTACTTATATAAATGAAATAGCAAAGGAATGTCCAAATAAAGGTCCTAAAAATAGTAGGGTACACAGAAAAGATGCATTTGGCATGCTTTTGACAAATTATCACAAAAGTGTTCCGAATTTGTGGGTGTTCCGAATATGTGGGATGACTGTATCATTTGCCGTATAATTCGAATTAATTCAAAGTTTAGTGTGAATAAGTAAGGCTGGTAAAAAATTTATTTAAAGTTTTTGTCACTCCTCCCTTCGAAGTTTGCCCGAAAAATCAGGGGGCAACAAAAAATTACATCCAAAATTGCATACAACTAACAAAATTGAAACAAATCAAACTTTTTGTAAAGCCAAGTCAAAGAAAAAGCTTCGAAAATCTGTACAATTGAACTAAACAAATCAATAATGCACTAATTTATTTGCATTGGCCGCTGAAAATTTTCCTGAAATTCTAGCAAACCTATTAGAAGTGTAGAAATTTGTAAATATTGTCAAGGTGGAAGCGTTACAACTGGGCAACGTGGCTCGGTCTTATACAAACATTTAAATTTATAAAATTCCCAAACAAAAAAAAAATAAACAAAAATATGGTCTTGAAAGGAAAGAATCTAAAAAATATATGCAATCCTTATCAATAAATAATTTATTTTCAGAATTTTATATCAATCTGTCAAAAGTCAATAATGTGTATTCAAAATCAGCATAAATAACAGTATGAAAAACTGAACTTTGCTAAACAAACATTGAAATGTTTGAAAGAATTTCTAAACTGAAGTGATAGGTTCACTTTGAAATAATAATTCTCGTACTTACCTTGTTAATCCTCTTCAAATGCATCCAGAGAGCATATGATTGCAGCACAATCCATTTTTGCAGCTGATTGGTCAAAGTAAACAAAATTCTAGAAGCCTAATGTCCAGAAAATGCCCGTTGGTAGATCTGTAAGAGAAAATAAAACACAAAGCATCAATTCTCAAACAAAATTTATGGAACAATTAAAAATTCAATAGTAAACAAAGAAAAAGAAAACAAGCAATACTTATCTGAGTTTTAAAAATCGTCGAAAAATATTTGTCGGTAGACTAGTAGAACCAACATCTGTAGCCACTTCAGGTGGACTCATCTTCCTCCGTGAAACTGCTTGCGAGCCACACAATTTAATCATCTCCTCGGGAATCACAAGAGGAAGGTTCAGAAACGTAAACAATCACACGCGCACTCGCGAAAACACACGGACCAAATACGGTTCCTCCACAAATCGCGATTCTGATGACGCGACGACAAAAAACCAAAACAAATCGAAACTGCTGTGTTCCTCCACCGAGAACTGTCTAATTCGCCAAAATCATTCCGACGTTGATCCGCGTCTTGATAGCACCTGCTGGAGGAGGAGGAGGAATGATGACCAGCGACATGCAGGCAGGAGGATTTCGATTCTGCGAACTGCGGCTTTGTAATGCACCCGCTAACGTAACTTTTTCTTCTCCAACGAGCCACAAAAACATCAACTTTCACATAAATAACAACATTTCGCAACTCTCACATAAAACGACACCAACGAACGCACATTCCCACGACCAAAATACGCACTTACAACCCGCGGCGATTCGCGGGCTGTTGTTAATCAGTGGAAAACTACTGCACCAAAAACGTAAACAAACCCTTGTCCCTTGTCCTGGCGAATCCGCCAAAATCCTTTCCTCGTTAATCCACAGCAGCATCTTGGGCAAGAGAATTACTTTTCTGGTGCAGCGGCTTGGCCGAAACTTTCCTTGCACCCGTCAACACGGAGCGAAACTTTTTCTTCACCCCCAGCCACAAAAACACAAACAATCACTTAAACACAACATATCACGGCTCCCGAACGCCACGGAACGGACGAACACACACTCCCTCGGCCACAGAACGTACTCACAACCCGCGGCGATTCGCGGACTACAATTTATCCGTGGAAAACTACTGCGCGAAAACGTAAACAAACCAGCCCGCCACGAACGCAAAAGCTGTCTGTCTGCCGATTGCCGATTCCTGTCACGGCATGTCTCGCGCGTTGCGTGCGAGCAGTGAACGAAAGAAGAGAGAAAAGAGAGAGTGAGCGAGCGCGTGGGCTCATTTTTGCGCTTTGCGATGAAATTTTATATGCGGTAAAATACTTTTTAATGTGATTAGTTTAACTAGTGTATTTAAAGTAAATTAAAGTGGAAAAAAAGTCAATAAAAATGTCCATTAACAAAACTGCCATTTTAGCTAAGTCCCGCTTGAAAAAAATTTAACCTTGTAAATCATCTCATAATCCCGGGTTTTCAAAAATATTCTAAGTGTAGGAAAAGTGAAATTTTGTCGAGGAGTGAAAATTTTGCTAAGTCCAAATAAAACAAGATAAAACTAGAAAAAATCATCTCATGATAAAGAGGTCGAAATTTTTTCTAAGTCCCAAAATAATTTGGCTTTCGAAATTCTGCTAAGTCCAGCAAAAACAAGATAAAACAAAATAATATCATCTCATGATAAAGATTTCGAAATTTTTTCTAAGTCCCAAAATAATTTTGCTTTCGAAATTTTGCTAAGTCCAGTGAAAACATAATAAAACAAAATTATATCATCTCATGATAAAGAGGTACATTTTTTTTTCTAAGTCCCAAAATAATTCGGCCTTCGATTTTTTTCTAAGTCCGGTAATATCATGAGAAAATGAAAATTTATCAACTGATGATAAAAAGTCTACAAACATAGAAAGGAACATAGATTTCGGCGCGCATTTTAAGAGTTTTTGGAACAAATATCAAACATGCCATGATATCAAAAACAACTCAAGTTATTTTTTTGTTCGTCCCATGATGCGACTTTCTGCCCGGGCCGGGTTT
>NC_068937.1:64336481-64488154 GCF_016801865.2 Culex pipiens pallens | reverse complement strand
GCAGATTTAGTGCTCTTCAAATTTTCATACAAACTCCCATACAAAATATTGACACTCACGCCAGGTTACACATGCCGCCATTTTGGCTTTTTGGGGGACAAAATTTAGGGAAAAAATAGTGCTATTTAGTGCTCCAAGGGCAGATTTAGTGCTCTACAAATTTCCATACAAACTACCATAAAAAAATTTGACTGGGTAACACATGGCACCATTTTGAATTTATTGGGATCAAAATTTAGAGAAAAAATAGAGCTATTGAGTGCTCCAAACAAGAATAAGTGCTCTTCAATTTTCCTTACAAACTTCATGATAAATTTCTAAATAAAGTTTTATTTGAAAACTTTTAATTAGTTTCAATGAATAAAAAACAATAATATTAAATAGCTGGTGATGAGCTGCAGGCTTGCAATTCCAAATATACTTTGATCATGACCAAAATTAATATTTTTTCAACTTGTATGCATCCCGAGCAGGGGTAAATAACACGGGAATACCAAATTTTGGTATTACTTGGGCAAATAACAGCGACCAAAATGTGCCCTTGGTTGCCCAGTAATAGATGGTAAAATACCATGAAATCATACCAAAATCTTGTATGTGGAAGGGCGCAACAATACCAAACCATGTTATTCCAAGGGTAAAAAAATACCACAAAATAAAACCATTTCAATACCAAGTTGAGGTCTTCTGGATTTTTGAACATTGCTTGAATACCAAAACTTGGTATTGCCATGGTTTTAATTTTAGGTACTCCCGCGCCCTTGGAAAATCATATTTTGGTATTCCTGTGGTCTTCCACATACATGATTTTGGTATGATTTCATGGTATTTTACCATCTATTACTGGGCAACCAAGAGCACATTTTGGTCGCTGGTATTTGCACAAGTATTACCAAAATTTGGTATTTTCATACCATTTTTTGTGCAACATTTGCAGTTAGTGAAAAAAACGGAAATGATCCATATGAAACAGCAAAATCTACTCACCTGATGATTCCATGTTGTTCTTAGTGATATTCTTCACCACATCGAATGCATTTGTCATTGATGAACGGCCTGTGCTTGAAGTTCTTGAAGCTTCTGAAAAAATAACAAGATTGAAAAATAAGTATTATTAAAATGAAACTGGATTGAAATTCACCAAAATTCAATAATCTGTTGATTGATTCGTTTTTCAAAGTACTTGGTTATCCCGACTTAGAGAAATTTCAACGTGTTTGAAAAAAATATTAGTGGGCATATCACAAAAAAAATTAAATCAGCTTTAACATTTTTGGGTTTCAAGTCCTTTTAGCGCAAAATTAATTATCTCGTCAAAATTTTTGAAAAATTTCGATAGTTTCAGAGAAAATTGATGAAACCTTTCAATACCAAAATAATACCAAAATGTGGCATCCTGACTTAGAAAATTTTCCACAATTTCAAGTAATTTCTTTAGGGGGTATATCAAAAATGTTTAAAATCAAGTTTGAAATTTCCGGTTTTCAATTAAAGCATTTGCTTTGATACATCATTTTAGTGCAAAATTAATTATTTTGTCAAAATTGGTCAAAATTTTCCCATAGTTTCAGAGGAATTTGATAAAATACTGTAATACCAAAAGAATACCAAAATGTGGTGTTCGACCATTGACAAATGCTGCAATTTTGCAATATTAAAACAATACCTTAAATTGGTATGATACCATATTTTGCTCTTGCATAATCCTTAAGACAAATTTTAAAGGGTCCAGGAATACCAAAATTTGGTATTGATACCAGAGAAAGGTATTATTACGCATTTCCCTTGTTATTTACCCATGCTCGGGATCAGTGCACTGGCTGATGATAAGCAAAAGACTTGACATTGAAAACATACTTTGATAATGACCAATATTAATGATTTTTCAACTTGTTGAACTAGTGCTCTGACTGGTGATAAGCAATAGACTTGAAATTGAAAATATACCTTGATAATAAACAATATTAATGATTTTTCAACTTGTATGAATAAGAGCTCTGGCTGGTGATGAGCAATAGACATGAACTTGAAAATATATTTTGATTATGACCTAAATTAATGATTTTTTAGCATGTATGAATTAGTGTTCTGGCTGGTGATGAGCAATAGACTTGAATTTGAAAATATACTTTGATAATAACCAATATTAATGATTTTTCAACTTGTATGAATTAGTGCTCTGGCTGGTGATGAGCAATAGACTTCAATTTGAAAATATACCTTGATAATGATCAAAATTAATGATTTTTCAACTTGTATGAATTAGAGCTCTGGCTGGTGATGAGCAATAGTCATAAAATTGAGAATATACTTTAATTATGACCTAAATTAATGATTTTTCAACTTGTACTAATTAGTGCTCTGGTTGGTGATGAGCAATAGACTTGAATTTGAAAATATACTTCGATATTAACCAATATTAATGATTTTTCAACTTGTATGAATTAGAGCTCTGGCTGGTGATGAGCAATAGACATGAAATTGAAAATATACTTTAATTTTGACCTAAATTAATGATTTTTCAACTTGTATTAATTAGTGCTCTGGCTGGTGATGAGCAATAGACTTAAATTTGAAAATATACTTTGATAATAACCAATATTAATGATTTTACAACTTATCAATGTTGGATCTCAACAGATCAGAAACAAATACGGTTTTCGCTAAATCTCTCCTGACAGACAAAAAATCAAGATGAAGGTAATCACATCGACTGGCATAATCCAAAGATTGATTGGGAGAGTACCGCAATGCGAATCGAGTGAATTTGCGTTGGACAGCTTCAATTCGATTTATCTCGTTTGCATAAAATGGCGCCCAGACGATAGAACCGTATTCCAAGGTGGATCTGACTAGTGAACAATATAAAGTTTTTATACAATGAATATCTCGGAAGTACTTAGTCATTCTGAAGATCATACCGAGCAGTTTGGATGCCTTAGAAGTCATGTAAGCCACATGATCCTTAAATGAAAGTTCTGCGTCAAGCATGACACCCAAATCTTTGACACAACGATCACGTTTTAACGAGTTTTCAAAAAGTGTGTAGTCGAAGCAGACCGGCGACCTCTTCCGTGAAAACGTGATAACTGAACATTTAGTGGGGTTTAATACCATTTGGTTCAGCTGACACCAATCGGAGAAAACTTTGATTTGCTGTTGAAGGAAGCGACAGTCTGAGGGTTTCTTGATGATAGTGAACAGTTTGAAATCGTCAGCATAAGAAAGTTTCGAGCACCGAAGTTGCTAGTTGACATCGTTGATATAGAGCAGGAATATAAATGGACCTAAGTGGCTGCCCTGAGGTACCCCGGATGTCACAAGGAATGGTGATGAAAGGCAATCCGCGATTTTTACCTGCATCGATCTTCCGGTTAGGTAGGAGTAAACCCAGTCAAGAAAAGTCTCGTGTAAGCCAATACGACGAAGTTTTGCGATTGCGATTCGATGATCGATCTTGTCGAAAGCTGCAGAGAGGTCGGTGTAGACGGCATCGACCTGGTACCCACTTTGGATTGCTCGTTGTATTGTGGAAACATAAGACACAAGGTTTGTGTTAGTTGACCGTTTGGGGAGAAATTCGTGCTGGTCGTACGCAATGCCCGAAGAATAGTTATGCAGCAAAAAGTTAAGCACGATAACCTCGAAAAGTTTAGACATGGCACAGAGGGCTGCAATTCCGCGGTAGTTGCAAATGTCTCGTTTACAGCCTTTTTTGAATACCGGAAAAACAAATGACTCCTTCCACCGGTCAGGAAACACCCCGGAGCTAAGAGACATGTTATAGATTTTTGTTAGAGGAAGGCAGATGCTGTTAGAACAACTTTTCAAGGCAGCCGAGGGGATACCATCAGGTCCGGCGGAGTGGGAGCATTTTAGCTTGGCACTTGCAGTTCTGAAGTCTTCATGCGAGATGACGACGTTCGAAGGGATGGGTAGCGATTCTGGAACTCGAGCCGCAGCGTTGGATATTACTTGTTCAGAAAGATTGTTATAGGTGAACACGCTAGAGAATTGGGCACGGAACGCATCACAAATTTCTCTCGTATTTGTTGCATCGACGCCGTCGCGAACCATGGAATTTGGAAGGCCGGACTCACTCCGCTGTTTTTTCACGTAGTTCCAAAACCCTTTAGGATTTTTCTTCAGGTGTTTTTGAACTCTAATCTGATGCGCGAGAAACAATTTCTTGTTAAGGTGCTTGTACCGATTGTTGATGTTGTTGACCTGGAGACGGTAGAAGCTAGAATGGCCCTTCGAGAAGCATTTCAACGCCGAACGTTTGGAAGATTTTAGTCGTTTGAGAGCAGGAGTGGACCATTCCGGAGTGACAGGAGGTTTCCGACACTTCTTGGGAACGAACTGGTCAATTGCGTACAATAGAACGTGAGAAAAAACCTCAGCAGCAGAATGGACATTCCGTGATGCAAGCAGTTCCTCCCAATTCATGTTGTTCAGGAAGTTGTTCATTCCAATGTGAAGTTGTAGTATACAGCAGTCTTACTATCGGCGAACTTACAGGGAGCGCTATCGGAAATACTCAGGTGCAACGGAGGATGATGCCGGACATCTTTTACCAGAGGTGCAGGCGCGCGGGAAACTCGGTAATATTCCGTAACAACGTTGCTGACAAAACAAAGATCAAGCAAAGCGTTGTTTTCGTTTGTGATTTCACTAATTTGAGCAAGATTTGCCAGATGGTGGTCATCCAAAAAGCGCGCTGTCACTGTGCTAATGGTAGACCTGCTAACGTCGTGTGTTGAGCTATTGGTGGTTGTAGGAAGGGCTGTACGTGGGGCTGTAGCTGCTTCCGGTTCCGGGGACGAGCAGCTTTTGAAAATATACTTTGATAATAAACAATATTAATGATTTTTCAACTTGTATGAATTAGAGCTCTGGCTGGTGATGAGCAATCGACATGAACATGAAAATATATTTTGATTATGACCTAAAAATAATGATTTTTTCAGCATGTATGACTGGTCGACGTCGTCGTGCTATCTTGTCGCACCCGCCATTTTGACGTTCCGAGAAAAACGCGTTTTAATGTTTGACCTTGAATATACAAAAACGAGAGCACGCAATGTAAACAATAACAAACACGTTTTGTTTGGCTGACCATTCTGTGCATTGTCCCGAAGTTTGGTTGTATTTGGTTGCTGGAATCCCGAGTTATAATAACAAATGTTTACGGTAGTCTAGCTTGCACGTGCGACAAACGCATCCTGACTTTCCTGGCCTGAAATCCCTTTGGCCTTTTGTCGCACTTACATCAATTTTCATGGAGTGACAAGATAGCACGACAAGATTGAAACTACTTTCATATGTAAAGTGACAAAAATGCACGGAGTTTTTTGGTTTTTGTTGAATATCTCAGGATTGAAATCGAATTTTGGGGAAGGTCAAAAGGTGAGGCATTGTGAGCTGCACAAAATGGCGTTCTTAACTCAATTTGGCCCAAAATGCACGTACGACAAGTTAGCACGATGGCGACGTGGTGATGAGCAATAGACATGAAATCGAGGGGGATGACACTCCCGAGATGAGCTCGCGATTCAACCTTCGATGAACGCGATCTGCCACGATTGCCAAGAATGAGCGCGATCTGGCGCGATTTCACCGCAATGTGAGCGCGATGTAGAAAAATCGCGCGATGTGAGCTGTACACTGCTCGAATGAGTTTGACAGCAACCACATGACAGGTCTTGCTGAAATTCTATTCGAGCAGTGGAAGAGCAAAACAAAACAAAATAAACACGTGGGAAAAGTGGCTGTTGGAGGATAAATTTTCCACCGGATTTCCAGAACTAGGAAGGACACCCGAAAGCCCGCCATGAACCCCGGGGTTCAAATGTTACAAGCTTTTGAAGTTTGAGCATTTTGGGTAAAAATGTACAAATAATCGTAATTTTGCTATTTCTAAAATCATTCATAAAATCTCTAATTTATTATTGTGGATTTCAGAGAATTTGCAACAATCGTTAAAATTGTAAAAAGCTCTCCAACAAAGTGCAAACCTCAAACGACAGCAGAAAAAAACTATCTAAGACTCACATGGGTAGGGTATGATTTTCAGTTTGCAATTTTTTTGTGCAGTTATGATTTGCACATGGGGAGAATTTGGTGCAAAGTGTGCAATATGGATTTCGATCATCTTGACCTCATTCGACGCGTATCAACAAAAACTATGAGTTCTGGCATGATTGAAACATTACTTCTCTCGTTATTAATTGTTTCAACCGTTTGTGCAAGAGGCATACCATAGAAACAAGAAGAAACTTTAAGAATTTGAAAACGGATCGTACCCAGACTGCTTCAGTGATTATGGAAGGCTACAGGGCATTGTTGTAACAACTTATTGGGATGTTCTGAGTCATCCGAGAACCCCTTGAAGAAGTAGGCGGTTTTTGACCGCGGATCATACTCGCATAGCTTCAGTGAGTATGACAGACTACTTTGCTAATTTGTTGGAATGTCCTGTGTCATCCAAGGACTCCCTGGAGTTAAGATCTGTGAGTCTACCTATGTAAAAAGCAAGGTGTCGACCGGGTTTGACAATGGAATAGACCCGCATAGCTTCAGTCAGTATGCTAGACTACTGTGTTGAAATGCCCTGGGTCATTCAAGGACCCTTGGAGTTTAGATCTGTGGGTCTACTAACGTAACAAGCAAGATGTCGACGGTTTTTGACCACAGATCATATCCACATGAGCGAGTTGTGGCGCTATAACCACGGCAAATAGTGTTCAGGGCATTTGTGGAAATACAATGTCCCATCCCAGAGGGTCCCGGATCACCAAAACTTCTTAGCATGGTGGCTCCCAACGATTTATTTCCTAAACAATCAGGAACGTGAGCGATGGATCCCCACGTTTCTTCCTCCCCTGTAGATTCAGAAAGGTATTGTTGTTTGAACACTCGTGCTCAAACTCAATGCAATTCAACGAATCATCATGTGAACTATGCGCAAATCATTTGCGGTGAACTATACGCAGTTGGCCTGGCCGCTTTAACGTTTGTGATGTTTCAATGCAATCTAATGCAATGGGGCACTGCAAGTGTTGATAATGACAAGATGATGCTAGGCTTTAATCAACCTAAGGCATTTTCCAGGATGCCCTCGAAAGACTGGGGCGCTAGGGTTAGATTAGATTAGATTAGAGATCATATTCGCATAGCTTTAGAGTAAGGTAGACAACTTTGATAATGACTTAGGATGCCTTAGGTCGTCAAAGGACTTCCTGGAGTTATGATCTGTGAGTCTACGGCTGTTACAAGACTTCTTGAAATGGTCCAGAACATTCCAACATAACAGCAATACAGTCTATCATACTCACTGAATCTCCCGAGCAGGGGTAAATAACACGGGAATACCAAATTTTAGTATTACTTGGGCAAATAACAGGGACCAAAATGTGCCCTTGGTTGCCCAGTAATAGATGGTAAAATACCATGAAATCATACCAAAGTCTTGTATGTGGAAGGGCACAAAAATACCAAACCATGTTATTCCAAGGGTAAAATAATACCTCAAAATAAAACCATTTCAATACCAAGTTGAGGTCTTCTGGATTTTTGAACATTGAATGAATAACAAAACTTGGTATTGCCATGGTTTTACTTTATTCCCGCGCCCTTGGAAAATCAGATTTTGGTATTCCTGTGGTAATCCACATACATGATTTTGGTATGATTTCATGGTATTTTACCATCTATTACTGGGCAACCAAGGGCACATTTTGGTCGTTGGTATATGCACAAGTAATACCAAAATTTGGTATTTTCATACCATTTTTAGTGCAGCAGTTGCAGTTAGTGAAAAAACGAAAATGATCCATATGCAACAGCCAAATCTACTCACCTGATGATTCCATGTTGTTCTTAGTGATATTCTTCACCACATCGAATGCATTTGTCATTGATGAACGGCCTGTGCTTGAAGTTCTTGAAGCTTCTGAAAAATAACTAGATTGAAAAATAAGAGTTATTAAAATGAAACTGGATTGAAATTCACCAAAATTCAATAATCTGTCGGTTGACTCGTTTTTAAAAGTAAATGGTTATCCCGACTTAGAGAAATTTCAACGATTTAAAAAAAAATCTTATCAAAAAAAAATAAAATCAGCTTTAACATTTTTGGGTTTCAAGTCATTTTAGAGCAAAATTAATTATCTTGTCAAAATTGGTCAACACATAGTTTTTCGCTATATACTTGTTGATACCGCTTGAGGCCGTTGAATCCACAGCATCTCCTTCAAGCATCACGGGAATCATTTTTTTTTTTGGGTTAGTAGGATAAGGTATTGCCTTTCGATGCCTCCCGAGCTACGGCGCTATGGGGACGACTTTCATAACAGACCCGTCGGCGAGTCTTCCGAGCAACGGTGCTATGGGGAGATCTGGTTAGCACACAAAATCACTCACACACAGTTATTTTGCTCCACTATTAAGTCGACGATCCAAATTGTCAGTGCGTCTTTCGATCATTATATAGAAATGGCTTCACCGCAAAAAAATAAAACCTCGAAAAATTTAAACACAATCCACCCGACGCCGTGCCTTCCGATCAACGAAAATCACAAAACAATAAATTAATACACACACAATTCACGACCAAAGGCACCCAAAAAAAAATTCACTCCGAATATTTTTTACACCACCTTTACAAATTATGCACTCACCCCATACAAACAGCAACACAAAAGCGCACAAAAAAATTAACCTGAATAATCACGACGTCGCGTCCCCACTTCCAGCGCACCAATGATGCTATTATTCGATTACCACAATCACTCACCCCATACGAACAGCGACACAAAAGCACACAAAAAAAAAATAACCTGAATAATCACTACTTCGCGTCCTCACTTCCAGCGCACCAATGATGCTATTATTCAATTACAACAATCACTCACCCCATACGAACAGCGACACAAAAGCACACAAAAAAAAATAAACCTGAATAATCACGACTTCGCGTCCCCACTTCCAGCGCACCAATCTCACTCACGAGTTCCTCAACCATGAGGAAAAACTAAGTTACCTGCGAGTAAATTACTCATCACTCTCGGTGAGTGTGAGGGCCTTCCGCATTTTCCTATTTTTGACCAGTTTTTCGAATTTTTAGCCTAAAACTCGATCGTGTGCTTTTAAAAGTATTTTTTTTCGAAAAGCCCAGCTAATTTTGCATAAGAAAGACCCCTTGGACGATTGTTGCGGCTTGTCCACTGCTTGTATGTGGGGCTTTTTCGAAAATAAAAAAAACAAACCGGATACACTCACTCATCACAAAAATATTAAAAAAAAAAATTCTGATTCTCGCAATGCACGAGTCACAATAATCGTCCCAGGGGTCATTCTTATGCAAAATTAGCTGAGCTTTCCGAAAAAAAATACTTTCAAAAGCACACGATTGAGTTTTAGGGGTTAAAAATTCGAAAAACTGGTCAAAAATGGTCAAAATCATAACTTTTTCAAAAAACTTTTTTATGAAATTCTAATAACTCATGAAGAATACATGCAAACCCCTTATATATCAAAATTTGTGTTTTTGTCTGCTCTACAACTTTGTAGAACATTGCTGGTTGAAAACATGACAGTTGAGACAGTCCGTTTTGCGATGCCTGTCCGTCGGGTCGCATGTTTTTTCGCGTCGTTCGTCGTCGGTGAGTTTGTCGGGTGAGTGCGCGCGTGTGAAAAAATGACAGTTGAGCCAGTCCGTTTTGCGATGCCTGTCCGTCGGGTCGCATGTTTTTTCGCGTCGTTCGTCGTCGATGAGTTTGTCGAGTGTGTGCGCGCGTGTGTGTGTGTGTGTGAAGGTGCGGCTGGCTCTGGTTGAAAAAATGACAGTTAAGCCAGTCCGTTTTGCGATGCCTGTCCGTCGGGTCGCATGTTTTTTCGCGTCGTTCGTCGTCGGTGAGTTTGTCGGGTGAGTGCGCGCGTGTGTGTGTTAACATTCCAACGCCCAAGGCTCCAAAAATGTTGGAACGGTAACTTCAACTCAATGGTTCTCGGGCATAACTCAACCAATCAAGATGATTCTTCTTTCCAGTGATTTGTTAGGATGTCTAGATGATTCTAGAACTTTGCAGAACTTAATTTGATCAAATCTGTAATTTTTGCGATCAAAAACATCGTTCCAACTTTTTTTTTCGCGTGTAAAAAAAAATTCGCCGGAAATTCCGCGGAGGCAGTCGTTTTAAAAAAAGGTGGAACGGTGTTTTCGGTAGCAGAAATTACAGATTTGTTCAAATCAAGTTTGCAAAATTTTAGGATCATCTAGACATTCTTACAAATCACTGGGAATAAGAATCATCCAGATTGGTTGAGTATTGCCCGAGAACCAGCGAGTTGAAGTTACCGTTCCACCTTTTTTGGGAGGCTTGGGCGTCCGTGTAAGTTGGACATGCGTTGGGCGTTCCAGTGTTAAGGTGCGGCTGGCTCTGGTTGAAAAAATGACAGTTGAGCCAGTCCGTTTTGCGATGCCTGTCCGTCGGGTCGCATGTTTTTTTCGCGTCGTTCGTCGTCGGTGAGTTTGTCGAGTGTGTGCGCGCGTGTGTGTGTGTGAAGGTGCGGCTGGCTCTGGTTGAAAAAATGACAGTTGAGCCAGTCCGTTTTGCGATGCCTGTCCGTCGGGTCGCATGTTTTTTCGCGTCGTTCGTCGTCGGTGAGTTTGTCGGGTGAGTGCGCGCGTGTGTGTGTTAAGGTGCGGCTGGCTCTGGTTGAAAAAATGGCAGTTGAGCCAGTCCGTTTTGCGATGCCTGTCCGTCGGGTCGCATGTTTTTTCGCGTCGTTCGTCGTCGGTGAGTTTGTCGGGTGAGTGCGCGCGTGTGTGTGTTAAGGTGCGGCTGGCTCTGGTTGAAAAAATGACAGTTGAGCCAGTCCGTTTTGCGATGCTTGTCCGTCGGGTCGCATGTTTTTTCGCGTCGTTCGTTGTCGGTGAGTTTGTCGGGTGAGTGCGCGCGTGTCTGTGTTAAGGTGCGGCTGGCTCTGGTTGAAAAAATGACAGTTGAGCCAGTCCGTTTTGCGATGCCTGTCCGTCGGGTCGCATGTTTTTTTCGCGTCGTTCGTCGTCGGTGAGTTTGTCGAGTGTGTGCGCGCGTGTGTGTGTGTGAAGTAGCGTGGTTCACGTTTCTATGAAAAAGACAAAAGTTGTTATTTTGTCTTGCATCAACCGGAATTTCGTTCTTTTATGTGCCCAGAAGCACTCCTGAAAATTTGAGCCCATTTGGTAAGGTCTAGGAGCTCCAGTTTTAATTAGAAATTTATATGGGATTTTGATTTATTTTCCATGGGAAACTATCTTTTTTTACATTGTATTAGGATTTTTTTTTTAAATCGATGAAATAATTTGATTCTTATAGTAGGAGATAGGTTTTGAACTGGGGAACAACTTTGTAGAACATACCAACATGCTAGGAAGTGACCCTTTAAAGATACAGATACTTTTAGATGGTGGCTTTTGAAGGGGCTTTACTGTGTGGGGTGAAACGGGCTAGCTGGCGTAAGTTCAAGATATCTTTGGTTTTTAATCGATAGTGCTTTGACTTTTTCTAGTCATATTTACAAAGTTATTTTTAGAACATTTATTTATAGACAAGCATGGGCTACGGTTTTGGCCAGCAGTGTTTTGTGAGTTTTCAACGATAGCAAAATCTTTTCCTTGGACAATCTGGCCACCGGTGTTGTTCCAGGTTATCAAATGGATGATGAGACAGTTCGGACACCGGCACTGTTCCGGGTTGGCGGTTTGCTGTTTGTCAAATATGTTTTACAAGAATTGGTGGACAGTTTCGACACCGGCATTGTTCCGGGTTGGCGGTTGGCGTGTTATCAAAGACTGTTCTTGTTAGGGGATCGACACAGTTGTCTGTCGATCAGTTAAGAAGTTTGAAAAGATGGGAGGACGGGGAGGGGCTGGTCACGCTTACGAAATTGGTCGGGATTGAAGGATATAGGTTGGGAGTCGATTTAATAAGGGGTTAGTTTCAGATTGGGAATTGCATTTCGGGACAGAACCTAAAGTAAACAACACTGTTTCGATTGTTTGTGTATTTCAGTTTTTTATAACAAATAATTAAAACAATCAACGCAATAACTCATTTTAACAGCTGTTGATAAGGTTGAAAATAGATTCAAAACTCCTACTTCAACCTCGCATGTCTCTGATGTACGGTGTTGCCGCGCACGAAGCTTTGCGTCCGCCCGACGCGTAGGATATTGTTGCGCGTACGGTGTTGGCACGCACTCCGCTCTGCGTCCACGTGATGCGCCCGATTTTCGAGCACTCCATCAGCGCGCATGGCCCTGCTCTACCAGATGCTTGGAGCGAATGAAGCGCTCTAGTCGAATCCACCAGCCAATCAGCTCAACCTGTGCACGATTGATCCGTCCTCACGCTCAGGGACAGGAACACCAAACCTACGGAAACAGATGTAGTTAGCTCTCAATGTTCTCACTCGAACTTAGTTTGATCTTACCCCGTTCGGTCCATGGGGCGTTTTTTCTAGCTTCAGTTACTCCTGTAGTTATCCGTGTGCTTCGAGTACCGCTCTTGTTGTCTGAGTTGGGCATTTTATTGGTATCGGTGAGACTCCGCGTGGTTCAGCGAACATACATCTTGTTTCCATGTCTGCTTGACCTTGATAATGGGCCGTGCTTCACTTGTACCCGTGTTTGCGGTGGTGACCTTTAACTTTTGAGAATGATGAAAACTTGGCCAGAGATAGGCGTCATTTGCTGCTGACTCGCTTACGGTTTTTTTCTGGCGTGCGATTCGTCTCTCCTGCCGTCTCCACTCTCGCGCGTCCGATCTAGATCGGAGTCGTCCTAGGGTGCATAGCCGGTGTGTCTCCGTGTGCGTCTGAACGCTCTTGCTCACCTGAGACAGGGTCTTAATTATTGTCTGCCAGCTTGTTCCTAAATACCTTCACCTACGTCGTGCGTCCGATCCAGCTGGCGGTGTTCAGAAACGTCGTTCTCGGCGCTTCATACAGGGCGAGGTTCTCGTTGTTCTCCGCTTTGACCTTCCCGAAGTACTCGTTGGATGTTGTCGGGATTTGATTTTTTCTGTATGGCCTCGTGCTCTTCACCTGGTCCACCTCTACAGAGCGCTAATGGTCGGTCCGGCTCAGAGAGCTGTGATATCTGCGGGTAATGTGATGGATATACACTTTGGCAGCTATAGTGGAACTAACTCTTACCGATCCGGAGTGAGCGGTCGTCTTCTGGGAAGTCATCGTTGCGTCGTTCCCCTAACAAGAACAGTCTTTGATAACCCGCCAACCGCCAACCCGGAACAATGCCGGTGTCGAAACTGTCCACCAATTCTTGTAAAACATATTTGACAAACAGCAAACCGCCAACCCAGAACAGTGCCGGTGTCCGAACTGTCTCATCATCCATTTGATAACCTGGAACAACACCGGTGGCCAGATTGTCCAAGGAAAAGATTTTGCTATCGTTGAAAACTCACAAAACACTGCTGGCCAAAACCGTAGCCCATGCTTGTCTATAAATAAATGTTCTAAAAATAACTTTGTAAATATGACTAGAAAAAGTCAAAGCACCATCGATTAAAAACCAAAGATATCTTGAACTTACGCCAGCTAGCCCGTTTCACCCCACACAGTAAAGCCCCTTCAAAAGCCACCATCTAAAAGTATCTGTATCTTTAAAAAGTCACTTCCTAGCATGTTGGTATGTTCTACAAAGTTGTTCCCCAGTTCAAAACCTATCTCCTACTATAAGAATCAAGTCATTTCATCGATTTATAAAAAAAATCCTAATACAATGTAAAAAAAGATAGTTTCCCATGGAAAATAAATCAAAATCCCATATAAATTTCAAATTAAAACTGGAGCTCCTAGACCTTACCAAATGGGCTCAAATTTTCAGGAGTGCTTCTGGGCACATAAAAGAACGAAATTCCGGTTGATGCAAGACAAAATAACAACTTTTGTCTTTTTCATAGAAACGTGAACCACGCTAGTGTGAAGGTGCGGCTGGCTCTGGTTGAAAAAATGACAGTTGAGCCAGTGTAATAGTCTGAACACCACTGCATTCCCAACATACCCATTCACACTTAATTTCCATTTTTATTACCATGCCCGGACCTCGCACAACAAGACCAGGTTTTGTCTTTCAAAACACAAACCCTGCCTGGCTGTAGAGCCCACACACAGTTAGAACCACTTGGCGCAAGCATAATTGCTGATGCTTGCGTATAGCCTTTTTCGAACCATATTTCGGTTCATCGACAATTGGCCGGGACGCTGACTCCTGCTGAGCCAGCGCAAGGGTTCAACCCAGTACAAGCCAACTCCAGAAGTCTATACTGTAGCACGTAAGTGTCACCACTCAAATTACATGTGATGCAACAAATTTGACTAGTATAAATACCCGAGTTCAAATAAACAAAAATCAGTCTTTTCGGCTGGAACATCAAGGCGACTTGTCTACTTTATTTCGAGCTCCGAGCTGGTTACTGCTCCTCGCAGTCTACCACACCTTGGATAGCTCTTAATGCAAAGAAAGTCCCTGCAGGTTTCCCCGCGGTTCTTACGCCTCGCACTGTCGAACGTTTGAGATATTATATGGCGACCGTGACAGGACTTCGCGTCAAAGTTTTGACAGCACGCCGTAGTGACCCGAAATGCCACCACACTGGAAAATCTTTCGTGCCGCGTTAGTGCACCGAACAGTGACCGAGCTAAGTGACCAAGTTAGCACAGTTTGATTTGTGAAAGTGTGAAAAAAAAAATAACATTTTAAGTTAACGATGGGTACTGAACAAAGTACACCAAAGCCGCCCTTATTGCATGAGGAGACAATACGCATCATAAACGCGAATGTGCTGCAAACAGCTCACTTGGAAAAAAGTGCGAGCGCGACAACGGTGTTAGCATATGCAGCTGTAGCAGTAATTTTTATTACGCTCGCATATGTGCTCTTTCGTGCCATAATTAAGTTCGAACGGATGAGAACAGAGGACAGACTACGAAAAGTAGTATCGCTCTCAAGCATCGTAACGCAAAAGTGAAGTGGTGATTAAGAAAGAACAATAAGTTTCGATCAAAAAAAAAAAAAAAAAAAAAACATCAAAAAGTGCTCAGAAAATTCACTGCATTCTCCACGGATACTGGGCACTAACAATTTTTAAGATTACCGTTTGGTTTGAACATTAGCCCAAATAGTTTTCAAAGGATGATGACCATTGCAATGGCAGGTCTCACTCCTGAAGTAGCTTTTATTTATATTGACGATATTATTGTCATAGGATGCTCAATGAGACATCACATTAAAAATTTAACTACTGTTTTTGAAAGATTGCGACATTACAATTTGAAGCTTAATCCTTGAAAATGTAATTTTTTTTAAATCTGAAGTAACTGTAGGGTTTTCGTCCTTTAAAATAATGTAAACAATATAAATATATTGACCGGGTAATAATAACCCGAAACAGACTATCCCTTACTGAAGCGTGTACTTGGTTTTTGACAGCGCATGAAAAGAGGCGCGTGTTTATGTTTACGCTGTGAACAGTGGAGAGTGAACGATTGGCGCGGAAGTGTGAGTGTGATTGAATTGTGCAGGAACCGGTTGGCGGAATCCGGAGCAGGACACGACGGAAGCGGACATGAGGTCAGTGGGTGGTTGGGAGGTTAATGATCGGCAGCGATGGTGCTGCGTCCGGAACGTCGTGTCTCAAGGAGTCCCGGTTGCGACTCTACATCTGGCGACGAGGATGGGATGGACCGTTTTTTTTATCAGAGGGAAAAGAAGAGGACAATGGACCAGGTTCCGGGTGTCGTCAAATTATAAACGAGCAATTGTGTGGTAATTGTATAATTGATAATTTGATTCTGGTATTGAAGTGGTGAAGCGAGTGTGGTTTCTCGCAAGATTGTTTATGAGAAGAAAATAGTAGAAATTATTGAAAGTGGAAGCGAAAGCGAAAATCAAAGTAAAATGGTTGATTGTTTTCCCGGAGGGCTTGCCGTTGTTTATGATTTGATTCTTGACAGTTTGGCTAGAGGGCCTTACTGCAGTAGAAGATGTGCTGAGCTGGAAGGGTCATGGATCGAATATTTTGGTCGGGCTCTGGAGATGAATTTGGCTAGGGGGCCAAATGATAAAAAAAACTTAGCAAAAGCTAGGGGGCTCTAGAGTTGAATGATTTTGGCTTTGGGGCCAAATGATTCAAAATTTGCAAGAGCTAGGGGGCTCTGGAGTTGAATGATTTGGCTAGGGGGCCAAATGATTTAATGTTTGCAAGAGCTAGGGGGCTCTGGAGTTGAATGATTTGGCTAGGGGGCCAAATGATTTAAAGTTTGCAAGAGCTAGGGGGCTCTGGAGTTGAATGATTTGGCTAGGGGGCCAAATGATCAAATGTTTGCAAGAGCTAGGGGGCTCTGGAGTTGAATGATTTGGCTAGGGGGCCAAATGATTTAAAGTTTGCAAGAGCTAGGGGGCTCTGGAGTTGAATGATTTGGCTAGGGGACCAAATGATTTAAAGTTTGCAAGAGATAGGGGGCTCTGGAGTCAAATGATATGGCTAGAGGGGCCAAATGATCAAAAGTTTGCAAGAGCTAAGGGGCTCTTGATTTGAGTGATTTGGTTAGGGGCCAAATTATATAGAGTTTGCTAGAGCTAAGGGACTCTGGAGTAGAATGATGTGCTAGGGGGGCAAATGATCATAAGTTTGCTAGAGCTAGGGGACTCTGGAGTAGAATGATGTGCTAGGGGGGCAAATGATCATAAGTTTGCAAGATCTAGGGGCCTCTGGATTTGAGTGATTTGGCTAGGGCCAAACGATTGAAAGTTTGCATGAGCTAGAGGGCTCTGGAGTTCAATGATGTGACTCTTAAATTACTCAATGTTGGCTAGCGGTTTCAATCTATAAAGATTTGCTAGATCCTGGGAGATCTAAATATCAGTGATTTGGCTTGGGGGCTAAATTTTGATATCGTGGAGAAACTAGAAGGCTCTACAGTAATATAACTATTGCAGAGATGTCATATGTCTTTTGATTGTCCGAGTTAAGAGGCACCTTAATTTATTTAAAAGAACTAAATGTTTGACAAGAGTCAAAGGAATTGAATTTGTACGAATTGATTCCCAGTACGTTGGTGTATTTAAAAGATGTTTCCTAGTCAAATCTGAAGTATTCAAAAGTAAAAGTGATTTCTCGATAGGTGTATAATCGAGGCAACGGACGGAGTTTGAGGACAAAATGTAACTGAAAGATTTCCGAGTCAAATTCATTGACAGTGTTTCGACGATCGATCAAATTTTAATGTGCAAAGACTTGAAGACTAAACATTTGAGACTAGTGGTCGAATGTGGTTGGAAATATGACAAGAACAAAACGCATGCTGCAGTTTAAATCACTTTACTGCAATATTGATTAGACGATATTTGGTTAAAGGAGTTTGAATTTGAAAAAGGCTATGATGAAAATGATTCTACTCTTTCATGTTTGGATATGTAAAATATTTTGACAAAGATCGTTATGGTTAAAATTCCCACCAGGAAATATTTGTGAACCATTCAAAACATAATTGTTTCATGTTTTCAAAGTGCCTTTTGTTTTGTTTGGTGTTTAAAACAATAGTAAGGTTTTTCTTCTTATCATTGTGGCGCAACATATGAAAGCAAGCCAGATGAAAGAAAAGGAAAGAGATGAGAGGTTGGCAAGTGTTGGACGAACAGTCCAAAGGTAGACCGAAGGTGATCCACAGGTTGATGGGTTCGAAGTGCATAGCAGATTTGAGTTAAAGGTTTGCAGCAGAGACCACCGAAGGTTGTAATGCAGATGATTTAGTGAGTTTTTTACATTCCTAATGTTTTGTGCCTAGTCTAAGTCACTGATCTAAATGTTTTATTAACATTTAGATATAGCTAGGAATCAAAGTATCAAAATGTTTTCCAGATTCAGAATTGCTAAAATGGTAGGTAACGATGGATCACGCGATGGATTGTAATTTTTCAATTGAAGTTGTTAAATGTTTGTCTGAACGAGTCGATTAAAAATAAATGTTCGGCGTAAAAAAAGAGAACTTTGAATGAATGATGTTTTCAATATTTAATTATTCAAGTGGTTTGTGTTACTTGTTGGTTTTGTATTTTTTTCTGTGATATGTGAAAGCATAGTGTATTAGTACACTGAATTATGTTTTGAGAAACGTAGAATTATGACAGTTAAAAATTGTATGGATCTAAGAGTTTTCATTTTTTTTTAAACATTTTTAAGTTGATGGCCACTGACAGTCAGATCCCTTAAGAGAGTAAATATGCTCACTGGGAATACTGACCGGTAGGGGATGGGTTTCGACTAGCGGCGTGCTGTGTTTCTAATCCAGAGGTCGTGAGTTCGATTCTCGTACCGAGATGATGAACTTTAAATGTAAACGTAATTGAAAAAAAAGTATTGTGTTGTTTTATTGATACTTATTAAACATTATAAAAATGATAATGTTTATAGACATGACAATTTACTGATTCAAATACTAGTATACAGAAAGGCTGCATAAGGTTCGAAAACATTGATTGTGTTCTTGAATAAGTAAAATACTACATGTAAAATATACAAGATTGAGAACAGTTGAAATAAGAGAGTACTGATGCATTTGTTTTGAATGGCTAAAGTAACGTGTTTATAAAGATCGGACTTATTCAGGTTCAGATCGAAAGTAGAGATGAAAGGTCTTGTATAGTAGTAAATAAATTAAAGTGTTATTTGTTCTATGATGTAATTGAAGGATTGGTGAACTTCAATAACCGTTCAAAAGTTAGTTATCATCTCAGTTTTATAAAATAATTGTTAAAAGGCTAATCACTCCTGATATTATGATGATTATGAAATCTTTTTCGATATTGCATTTTAGCGAAAATGATATAACCAAAGTAATTGCTGTTTAGCTCGGAACAGTAAAGTTCTCTTCTTCGGTACGGAATGAGTTATCGACTAAATTTTCAATCCAATGGTCGTAAGTTTATGAGTGATAACAAAAGTGATCTAGCTAGTTATTTGAACTGAAAATAATCAAACTGTATGAATATGTACGATTTTGAAATTTATTCAGATAATAAATGTTGAGATTTCATATCAAAGTGATTGACCAGAATTTCAAAACAGAGAAAAGATGAAAACATGGCCCAAATGAGATATACATAAAATATGAGTTGTTGAATTCAATGTAGTTACGAAATGATAAAGAATAAAAGAACAGTCTAACTACTAATGCAATTTTTGGTAAAAGCGCTGGTAAAATTTTAAAAATGGTTTTCTGGGTTTGTTGTGTTGATAATAAATTAATGATTTATTATTTTTTTTGTAAAATTTTTGAATTAACTCCGGGATCGATAAAAAAATAGATATTTTATTTTAAAGCAATTCAAATAAAGTAGGATGTTTAGCACATTCCATTGGTATGTTATATATGTAATATGATGACTTAAATCCATTGCAGCTTAAACAGATAAATCTGTGTGTCTTGTGTGACATCTTATATTGGGTTCAAAATTCTCAGAATTATTCTCATGAAGAAATTGGAGCATTGACTAAAAAAAATCGGGGTAGAACGTGATTTAATGTTTTGATAGCTTTAAGGTGAAACGTGCCATCATTTTAAATGGCGATAAAATATGGCGAAAAACCGTCCCGACCCACCTTAACGATGACACTTTCCCGTACCACCTGATTTAGTGAAAATTGGAATTTTTTCCAGGAATTGCTGATTTCTCGCTTTTCTGATATGGGTAAAAATATAGAAAAATAATCACTATGTACAAAACTACCACGGGGATACAGCCAATCAAACAGTTGGCCTAAAAAAGCTTTAGTTTTTTAGAATTTAGCCTGTTTTTGAGAAGTATGTTTTCACCATACAAAACCGAGCGCACTTTAAAACACCTCAGAACTACCGTTTCAATTACCTTACCTCAATAAATCACTAATCACTGGACGTGCTGCTGTCAGGGGAACCAGCCGATAACCACCAAACTTATCAAAACCCGCGATTTTCGCGAAATCTAGGATCAAAATACGCGAAGTGGAAATTTTCCGCGAGTTTTTTGGTTGAATTCACACACTCTCCACTACAACTACTAGTTACACTGGTGTGGGTAGTCATCAAAAAGTGGTTGCCAAAGATTCCAGTCCAGCACTTTTAATGCAATTCTAAAATAAACGGTCCTTCTTTGATTTGGTGCTTCGTACTGGTGTAGAATATTACAACAATCAATTCAATAATTGTTCTGGTTACTAAATAATAATAAAAATAACCAAAAAATCTAATATAACGACAGGAAATTAAAATTAAAATAATTGATTATCGAAACTTTGCCCTGTTTGGCAACACTTTCCGATGACGTTTGCAAGGTTGTGACAGCTATGTTTTTCTGTGCTGATCTGTCATCTTCGCAATTTCCTCGACCGTTCGGAGTTGGTTCGGAGCCAAATTGAAGAAAAATAATTAAAAAATCTAGGTATAAAAAATGTCAGGCCAAAAGAAAACTTGCAAGGTGGCAAAAGAACAAAAAAGGAAAAAAAAGTCGCTTGAGGGTCGTGGAAAAAACAGGAATAACCATAAGCAGTTGCTGACAGAGGTAATTTTTGTTTCTTTTCTGTAACAACAAATTGTTATAGAAAACTTTTTCAGTTTCACCAAGGCGTGGGGCGGACAGTAAAAGAAACGGGCTACCGATCAGTGTGGAGACAACCCACGGAGGCTTCGAGCCTCGGAGACGAAGATCCGCAATTTGGCCAACCCAGCTCCCGAGAGGTAAAAACTTGAGCACAATGGCAACCACAACAGGCCTTGACTGGACGTGACCAGCGAGGACATCCGCCATTTGGTCACCTTTCCCGGACATGGTCAGCGATTAGTTCAGCCTGCCGGGCAGCAGACCAAGATCCACCATTTGGCCACTTTTCCCGGACGTGGCCAGCGAGGAGTTCCTTCTGCTGAGCAGCAACCCAAGATCCGTCATTTGGCGACCATTTCCGGACGTGCACAGCAAGGTGTTCCTTCTGCTGAGCAGTTGCCCAAGATCCGTCATTTGGCCACCTTTCCCGGACATGGCCAGCGAGGAGTTCAGCCTGCCGGGCAGCAGCCCAAGATCCACCATTTGGCCACTTTTCTCGGACGTGGCCAGCGAGGAGTTCCGTCTGCTGAGCAGTTGCCCAAGATCCGTCATTTGGCCACCTTTCCCGAACGTGGCCAACGAGGAGGATAAGCTGCCAAGCAGCATGCTGTTGGACAAAACGGAGGGAACATAGGGTGAAGAAGGCGTGATGTACGACTTGTCGAATGGAGCAGCGAGTTAGTTTACAATCAGGAAAATATTTTCATCATTTTCAGAAGATTAGCAATAAATCGATCACGTAAAAACGGTTGAATTCGTGTTTTTTCTGGAAACCCCGAATCACTCTTTGATAACAAAATTTACTTTATACTTCTACGGCTATATATTTTATCACATAACCGAGACATGACCGAGCTGTACCGAGTGGTTGATCGCTTCGTGGTCTCGTAAGCGGTTGTTCGGGGTTCAAATCCCGGCTCGGCTAACATAACCGGTGATATTTTCCCTTCTGGATTCGATTGCTTAGTAACGCGATAGTATGGTAACATCACAAGCGCTTTTCAAAATATATTCAAGCATTATTTTTTTCAACTTAACCTCCTTTTAATATGTTAAGCTTGATTATTTTCTCACACCACTACTACTACACAGCTTCACTAATACAAATACAGCTATGACGTCATCGATGATGATCATCAAACTAACACTGTCAAATCGCACCTATACATAAACACTTCAAATTGCCTTCGCGTTTCACCTTAAGTGTAGAGAAATCGTAAGAATGTATTTATTAATATTGCATATTGGTCATACGAATGGTTTGAGGTTCAGTGAAGTATACTAACTGTTTTCAAAATTATTCAAAAGGTGAAGTGGGAGAGCGGATGAAGAACATAGCTGGTGAACTAATGAACATCACTGTTTCAAATGTGTTGAGGGAGATTGAGTGTTACTTAAAAAAATATGTTTATTTTCACTTGTGTAGGAAATAACTGAAGACGATTTGAATTCTAATTTGTTTTGAAAATAAATAGTTGCATTCCGGCAAGTAATTGTGGCAGTTGATAAAGACGTTGATTTGTTTTGCCTTGAATGTTGAATTATCAAACTTGTTTACTAAGCAGTAAATAAGTTTGGGATCGCTAGATAACTGGTTGAAATGGATGTGTATTTTGCTGTGGTTTTGTTTAGTTTAACTCAAGTTTAACTAATGATAAATTATTGAAGCAAGTGATGAAGAGATTAAATATTTGAAATTGTCAATGAGAGTGAATTCAAATCCAACAAATTTTTTATTTAAAGGAAGATGGGGATGTAGGGTTCTCGTCCTTCAAAATAATGTAAACAATATAAATATATTGACCGGGTAATAATAACCCGAAACAGACTATCCCTTACTGAAGCGTGTACTTGGTTTTTGACAGCGCATGAAAAGAGGCGCGTGTTTATGTTTACGCTGTGAACAGTGGAGAGTGAACGATTGGCGCGGAAGTGTGAGTGTGATTGAATTGTGCAGGAACCGGTTGGCGGAATCCGGAGCAGGACACGACGGAAGCGGACATGAGGTCAGTGGGTGGTTGGGAGGTTAATGATCGGCAGCGATGGTGCTGCGTCCGGAACGTCGTGTCTCAAGGAGTCCCGGTTGCGACTCTACAGTAACTTATCTGGGGCACAAAGTCACAGATAAAGGAATACTCCCAGATGATTCTAAATATGAATCACTGGTTAAATATCCAGTGCCGCAGAATGCTGACGAAGTTCGAAGATTCGTCGCATTTTGTAACTACTATAGAAAATTCGTTGAAAATTTTTCAACAATTGCTCACCCTTTAAACCAGTTATGTAAAAAGAATTGCAAATTTGACTGGTCTGTTCAGTGTCAACTCGCCTTCGACACACTGAAACACAAACTGCTTTCACCAAAAATTGTACAATACCCTGATTTTGCCAAAACTTTTATTCTCACAACGGATGCTTCAAACGTCGGTTGTGGAGCAATTTTATCCCAAATCACTAGTGAAGGCGATCGACCGATAGCCTACGCTAGCAGAACTTTTACACCTGGTGAGAAAAATAAGTCTGTTATTCTCAAAGAACTAACAGCAATCCACTGGGCAATTAACTACTTCAAACCATATCTTTACGGAAATATGTTTGTAATCAGAACTGATCACAGACCACTTGTACATTTATACGGAATGAAAGACCCAACATCCAAATTAACACAAATGCGTTTGGATTTAGGAGAATTCAATTTCGATGTAATATATATAGCTGGTAAGGAAAACGTGGGTGCGGACGCGCTCTCACGAATAGTTATAACAAGTGAACAACTACAAAATATGCAAATGCTCGTAGTAAACACGAGATCAATGCAGAAAACGAAAAGCATGCAAAGCACGCAGGTTGATACTAGTATCACCTATCAAGCGGCTTATACAGTTGAAAACATTAATGAAACGAGAAAATTATGCGCTTTACGTGTTGTCAATAACACTTTACAGATCTATAAAAACAAAAAAATAATGATGAAAATCCCATTTCAGCCAGAAAATTAAAGACCAACTTTAGAGATGACTCTTTCAAGGCTTGAAAAAGAATTAAAGAAAATGAGAATCGATCGAATATCTCTTTCAACGGAAGATGAAATTTTCAAAAAAGTAACAACTTCTACATTTAAAATTGTAGCTAATAAAATATTGCAAAGTCTACAAATTTTAATATACAAACCACCAATGTATGTAGATAACATAAATAAAATTCAAGAAATCTTACGAAATTTCCACAATACACCGACAGGAGGACACGTAGGACAAACTAAAATGTACCTACAGATCCGAGACCTGTACCGGTGGAAAGCAATGAAACGTTCTATTACACTTTTCGTTCAGGCCTGCGAACTGTGTAAAAGAAATAAAATTGTACAACATACTAAAGAACCACAAATAATAACAACAACTCCGAGTAAACCTTTTGAAATCATTACAATAGATACAGTAGGACCCCTACCAAAAACCAACAACGGCAACAGATATGCAATAACAATTCAGTGCGAACTAACTAAATATATAGTTCTTGCACCAATACAAAACAAAGAAGCTAATACTATAGCAAGAGCCATAGTAGATAACTTCATCTTAATTTATGGAAAATTTTTGGAAATCAAAACCGACCAAGGTACCGAATATAATAACGAAGTTCTTAGTCAGATTTGCAAACAATTGAAAATAAAACAAACTTTTGCAACTGCCTATCACCCACAAACCATTGGTGCTCTTGAAAGAAATCATAGGTGTTTAAACGAATACCTACGATGTTTCGTTAACGAGCATCAATCGGATTGGGATGATTGGTTGAAATATTATCAATTTAATTACAACACAACTCCACATACTATTCATGGGTACACACCTTATGAATTAGTGTTCGGTGTTAAAGCAAACTGACCACATAGCAATAATCAAAGAAATCTAGATCCAGTCTACAATTTAGAAGCATATCACAATGAGTTGAAATTTAGATTACAAAAGAGTCAAAATTTAACAAAGTCAATATTAGAACAGCAAAAACAAGAAAAAACTCAAATTTGTAACAAAATAATTAATCCTATCCACATACAAATAGGCGATCTGGTTTATCTAAAAAATGAAAATAGGAGAAAACTAGATTCATTTTATCAAGGTCCATTTAGAATCACACAAATCAGAGATCCGAATTGCGTATTAGAAGAACCTATAACAAAAAAGAAAACAATAGTGCACAAAAATAGAATAATCAAATAAACCACCGAGCCTAGCATCAACAATGCAGGTAAATTTTTCCCAGCAATAGACTGCGGAAGTGAAAAATTCGGATACAAAAACAACATACACATACACATACACATACACAATGTAACAAAACACAATGTATCAAAGCAAACACACAACAACAAAAATTCATAAATATATCAAATAAATTGTAAATGGCTACTGGAGAATGGCAAAGAATAATTTTACTTCATAAAACTATTCTTTTAAAGGGGGAAGGTGTAATAGTCTGAACACCACTGCATTCCCAACATACCCATTCACACTTAATTTCCATTTTTATTACCATGCCCGGACCTCGCACAACAAGACCAGGTTTTGTCTTTCAAAACACAAACCCTGCCTGGCTGTAGAGCCCACACACAGTTAGAACCACTTGGCGCAAGCATAATTGCTGATGCTTGCGTATAGCCTTTTTCGAACCATATTTCGGTTCATCGACAATTGGCCGGGACGCTGACTCCTGCTGAGCCAGCGCAAGGGTTCAACCCAGTACAAGCCAACTCCAGAAGTCTATACTGTAGCACGTAAGTGTCACCACTCAAATTACATGTGATGCAACAAATTTGACTAGTATAAATACCCGAGTTCAAATAAACAAAAATGAGTCTTTTCGGCTGGAACATCAAGGCGACTTGTCTACTTTAATTCGGGCTCCGAGCTGGTTACTGCTCCTCGCAGTCTACCACACCTTGGATAGCTCTTAATGCAAAGAAAGTCCCTGCAGGTTTCCCCGCGGTTCTTACGCCTCGCACTGTCGAACGTTTGAGATATTATAAGATATTATACCAGTCCGTTTTGCGATGCCTGTCCGTCGGGTCGCATTTTTTTTTCGCGTCGTTCGTCGTCGGTGAGTTTGTCGAGTGTGTGCGCGCGTGTGTGTGTGTGAAGGTGCGGCTGGCTCTGGTTGAAAAAATGACAGTTGAGCCAGTCCGTTTTGCGATGCCTGTCCGTCGGGTCGCATGTTTTTTCGCGTCGTTCGTCGTCGGTGAGCGCGTGTGTGTGTGTGTGTGTGTGTGTGTGTGTGTGTGTGTGTGTGTGAAGGTGCGGCTTGCTCTGGTTGTCACTATGACAGTTGAGGCAGTCCGTTTTGTGGTGACCTGTATGTCTGTCTATTCCTTTCTATTGACGTGGCTTTTTCTTTTTAGTTAGATTGTAAAGTTCAAATATCGCGATCGTCTTTCTCGTTAGTCAGACGGGTTTCTTTGTTCTATGATTCGCGATTGTTTCATGGGAAGATTCGTTCTTAATTGCGTTAGCATAACATAAAATATATTTGACCATTCGTTTCCCGCGAAATCACCTTTTAGCATTATAGCTCGTAAAGCACGGTGACAAATATTGTTTCAACGCGATTGTTCAAGTCCTTTAGATAACTCATGACTCATCAGTAATTAATTGGTCACTCATCTTATAAAAACTTAAAAGTATAAATAGTCTCAGGTCAACTCTACGTAAATGTGTTACGCTGAGTATAATATTTCACCTTTTAATTACACATAATTTTGATTCTATCTTTCCACAGGCGGCTGTCTAAGATTGAATCATATATGCTAAACTCAACACCAAATAACCGGGAATGGTCTCATCCGCATCATCCGATTGTTTGCCTTGAGAATACATAATACATCACCCTATCACTCAACGAAATTCATTGATTATTGGGCCACATCATCATCCTCTATGATGAATCCTGGCCATCACCCTTTCCCACTAACAAAATCCCAAGTAGAAGTAGTTTTCCGGCACACGCGGGGGTGTGGATATCGTATAGAACCCACCCTTGGTAGCAGCCTGTGCTAACTAACATTCCCGTCCCATCCCCTCGAGATCTACAAACTGACATGGCGGGCGCCGTTGGTGGCCAACGACTGTTTCCTATTGGCAACGGCTCTAGTTTTGATGATCGTGATGTTTTATCTTTTCAGCGCATTCATGCATGCTGTTGATAAGGGAAACATTATTTGATCGTTGAAGCGTATGACCGGTTGTATTGATAGGATATTACGGTCCTGTTCAGCATGGAGACCATGGGTGGTCTCTCATGCTCATGCTCATGCTCATGCTCTACAACTTTGTAGAACATTGTTACACTCTAAAATGTAACCCTGCAAAGTTAGAAAAAACATGCAATTTTAAAATGAAAAATGATCGGACGTCTAATTTTACACACATCTATCTCTTCACGGTTGCGAGCTACAAATCATTGAAAACGTGTCTTAGTAAAAAAACCAGAAAAATGAAAGGGGCCGTACCGCCCCACCGTCACGAGATATCGAAAAATGGACCTTAGATTCGTGATCAGGGACCAAAATTACCCCTTTGAGTAAAGTTTCACGAAAATTGGAGAGGGGTCGGGGCAACTGCTGTGTGAGTTGGCGGAGAATGACCCTTATCCAAAAATATAAAGTTATTTGGTAAAATATATGGATTTTACAAAATTTAAATACTTTTCAGTATAACTTTTGTTAATTGAAGTTTCATGTTGACAAAATTGCTTGAAAATATTCGAAGCAAGTCACCTGCAATGAAACATTATAAAAACATGATGTTTTACTAGAAAAGTATTGATTTTTGTAGAGTGTCTCATTGTTCCTGCCAAGTGCGTCTACAATGAGACAGTTGAATAACTCTGGCTGTAGACGTCAGATCGATGTCATATTTTGGTCAATGTTAGAGCAAATTAAAAGAAAGATAAGTGAAGTGCTTCTGGGGACGCGCAGTCCTGTTTTCTCGCGATAATTTTCGTCTCTTTTGTGTCGCTGTTTGTGTGCATGGGGTGGTCATAATAATTGAATAATGCCATCATAAGTGCAGTGCTTCTGGGGACGCGCAGTCCTGTTTTCTCGCGATAATTTTCGTCTCTTTTGTGTCGCTGTTTGTGTGCATGGGGTGATTGGTCATAATAATTGAATAATGCCTTCATAAGTGAAGTGCTTCTGGGGACGCGCAGTCCTGTTTTCTCGCGATAATTTTCGTCGTAAATGATCGTACAAAATTATTCCAACTTTCAGTTTTAGTATTAACTCATCAAACTATCGATTTTATGAAGAGTAAAGCGTCATTCATTTACTATTTTTGAAATTTGCTCGCGTTATCTAAATTGTAAAAACAGTAAAAATATACTGATAAGTCCAGCCCATAGCATTACTGCTCGGCTGGCACGCGTACGATAAAAATAAACCATTTTAAATAATCAATTATATATCTTTCCGCAGCCGGCTGCCTAAGATTTAAAAAATTTCAACCGATAAACAAAATGCTCATGGTCACATCACTGCCACTCGTGAATCCTGACCTCATACCCATCTACTAACCCCCTCAAAACTCATGTGATACTTTGTCGGAGAAGCAGTCGATTGGGCGGTCTCTATCACTCAAGTATCGGACTAACATTCCCATCCACTTCCCCGTGACTCTACCACTGGTCGTGGCCGGCGCCGGTATTGATCAGCATGATAGGGGCCTTTGAGAAGTTGCGAAGCGAGGAAAGATAGCACCCACTCATCTTCCACGGCTCGTGGATGTAACTTCTGGAGGTCCTGGTCAATAACGGAGTAGCAACTGCGTGGGCACCTATGCTTATGCTTATGCTTAATGTTAGAACAAATTAAAAGAAAGAAAATGCACCAAAAAGCTCTTTAAAACATGGTAATGAAAAAAATACAAAAATCGCTGAAGTTTAAAAACCAAAAGTGTCTCATTGATGACTACCCTACCCTATTGATGGTGTGCTCGAGTCGTACGGTTCAACCATCCAGAAGGTCTACGCCGTAAACACCGACAGGGGCAAAAATATGCTTAATTGCTCTAGTCGCATGAAACAGGATCAGGAACAAGCGGAGAGTTGCAGCAATGCTCATAGCGATCTTCTGAACGGAACATCTGATAATTGTGATGAAACCTGCTGTGAGGAAGAGGATTCGGTTGATTCTACGATGGACTTGGAGCTTGACGAGATTTTGGAGGAAGTCGATACGATCTTCCAGCACGGCCATGATAGCTTCTTGGAAAGCGTGTGCTGTGGGGCTCATACGCTGAACCTCATCTTTAAGGACACCATGGATGACGAAACTTCTAACTGGCTCGATAAGGTGCGTTCGATTGTTAAAGTCGCTAAGAGGACCGAGTTCAGGGGATTGTTTAAGCTGGGGAAAATTGCCCTGCCCAAGATCGATGTGGTGACAAGATGGGGATCGACATTTGAGATGATCGACAGCGTATTCTCATACAAGGACTTTTACGTGGAGATCGGCAAGAAATGCGCGCCGTTGAAACTGGAGAAGGAGGATTGGAGCATTATGGAGCACTTTGTTTCTGCGTACAAGTTTCTTCACGCAGCTACAAAAAGCTTCCAGAAGCCTGACCTGTTGATGGGCGATATGTTGTGCATTTTGAAAAGGCTGAAATTCAACCTGACCCTTGGATAATCGCTTTGTTGCCGGTCTTCTTGCAACGCTTAAGAAACGGACACAATCCCTCTACGAAAGCAACGCTTTCAAAGCTGCTCTCCTATTTGATCACCGCTGGTCGTTCTTCATGTCGCCTTTCTTCAAAGACAAAGCGGATAAAACAAAGGCAAAAAGTTTAAAAATATAAAAAAAAAATTGATCCTCTCAAACAACATTTTCATATGAAAGATGGAAAAATAAATCAAAAGTGCTCGGATCGAGCTCAAAATATTACTGGTGATTCCTTGGCCGAAATGTGTTGACATTAGGGATATTCCCTGACTCGATTTTTGGCAAAAATAAGTAACTGTTCCAATTTTGAACGCTACAATATATACATGCAGAAAAATATGTTGTACGATCAGCCTGTACGAGGTTTGATTCAACAAATTTTTTGTTGAATATAATCAACGCCGACTTTGCGTTGAAACAAACTCAATTCCACAAAAATCTTTTGTTGTTTTGAAAAAGTTGCTTTGACGTTTAGCGTTGGCTAGATTTATCGGTCTTCAAATTATTTTTCCTTGAATGGCCAATCACCTTTCATTTGCATCTAAGACAGCTAAAATCGGTTGAAATGGTGCGGAGTTATGATTTTTTTTAAAAAGGTGGTTTTGCGAAAATTTACGAAAATTGCAATTTTTGGCACCACCCTAGCATGGTGTAGGTCACCCTAATGGCCAAACAAAAAAAATCGTCTTATTCATATGAAAATTTTGGCCAAGGAACCCCTACAAAAATTTTGAGCCCGATCGGAGAACTTTTTTTTCGGCTTGTACCCTTTTCAAATGGAATTGCTGTATATACAGCAATTCCATTTGAAAAGAGCCTAAACCAAAAAAAAAGTTCTCCGATCGAGCTCAAAAATTTTCTGGGGGTTCCTTGGCCAAAATAATTAGACCCGTATTTTTTTGTTTGGCCATTAGGGTGGCCTGCATCGTGCTAGGGTGGTTCGAAAAATGGCAATTTTCGTCATTTTTCGCAAAAACCACTTTTTTCTAAAAATCATATCTCCGCGCCATTTCATCCGATTTTAGCTGTCTTAGATGCAAAAGAAAGGTGATGAGTTAGGCTATTTGGGAAAAATAGTACAAAGTTCCAAAAATCTAGCTTAACTATTGAAAAAGTCGTATGAAAACTTAAAATGGCGTTTTGACCGTGTCTGGACCAAAGAGCCTATGTCTGAAAATATTTTTATCGGATTCCTCGGAAAATTTCACATAACATATCAAAAAATTGGCGATGTCGAACCGTACGTTTTGGAGATACGATTTTTTGAAAATAAAAACTGCGTTTTTCGACGCGCCACGCGCAAAAACGGGAAAATGACGAAATCGGCAAAAAATCAACTTTTTTCACTAAAACTGCGATAACTTTAAAAATTCAGCGATGACCTATAGATGTTTGGGTATCAAAATTTTTGTAATTGAAAGACGCAACTTTTGGTACCATAACATCTATAGGTCATCGCTGAAATTTTAAAGTTATCGCAGTTTTAGTGGAAAAAGTTGATTTTTTGCCGATTTCGTCATTTTCCCGTTTTTGCGCGTGGCGCGTCGAAAAACGCAGTTTTTATTTTCAAAAAATCGTATCTCCAAAACGTACGGTTCGACATCGCCAATTTTTTGAAATGTTATGTGAAATTTTCCGAGGAATCCGATAAAAATATTTTCAGACATAGGCTCTTTGGTCCAGACACGGTCAAAACGCCATTTTAAGTTTTCATACGACTTTTTCAATAGTTAAGCGAGATTTTTGGAACTTTTTACTATTTTTCCCAAATAGCCAAACTCATCACCTTTCTTTTGCATCTAAGACAGCTAAAATCGGATGAAATGGCGCGGAGATATGATTTTTAGAAAAAAGTGGTTTTTGCGAAAAATGACGAAAATTGCCATTTTTCGAACCACCCTAGCACGATGTAGGCCACCCTAATGGCCAAACAAAAAAATACGGGTCTAATTATTTTGGCCAAGGAACCCCCAGAAAATTTTTGAGCTCGATCGGAGAACTTTTTTTTTGGTTTAGGCTCTTTTCAAATGGAATTGCTGTATATATACAGCAATTCCATTTGAAAAGGGTACAAGCCGAAAAAAAAGTTCTCCGATCGGGCTCAAAATTTTTGTAGGGGTTCCTTATATATATATTTTTATGCATTTGAAAAGTGCTTGACTAGATTTTCCAGTCTTGAAACTATTTTTATTGAATGGCAGGCTAGAATTTTTTATGTTTTTTTTTTTATTTTGTGAAAATTATTTTTTTACAGACCATATCCTCAGGGTTGCCAAAAGCCTTAAGCAGTCCAAGGAGCGACATGATGTACAATCTGGTGTCACCGCTGATCTTTCGCCCACAACCTCAACATCTGATCCGTCGATTGCTGATGATGCATTTGAAGCAATGCTGCGTTAAATAAAAATCGGTTTTAAACTACTCATCTTGATTTTACTGATAATAAATCACTTGAATTCTCCCTTAAGCAGGGTTGTTAAAATATCAAAATATCAGCTCTCAGCAACCACAATTATCCCGCCTGAATAATCATGCCTCAAATACAACTGCTCTTCACTCCTCATTGAAACCCTCAGCGCCGAACATAACCGAACACGTTTTCGTGTTTACCCACTCGCGATTGACATTTTCCGTTTCTCTCTCACTCCCGCTTCCACGATCATCCTACCGCAACAGCGTGTAACCACAAAAGCCGCCACAAAACGAATTTCGCAAACGCAGTTTAACGGGACGTCATGCGTGGTCGGCTCCTAATCGCCATCTCGCGTTCTCTCATTGCAGTTTTCGGAGAGATTGAGAGACTCAGCGGTGAGAGCGCATAGTCGAGGAAAAGGGGAGGAGTGATAGAGAGAGAATGACATCGCTGGGAATCACGAGACACAAGAAGAGATCTCATAAGCTATAGTGAAGGCCGCTATACTCTCGGATATTTTTGGTGCAGAGATAATCTATTGATAGCTTTTCTATCACTCATTTGCAACACTGCCCTTAAGAAATGAATCTTCATTGTATTCAACTTTGTTTCATTTTAAGCCAACTGTGCGCATGGGAAAAATTCTTCTAGTTTGGTCATAAGTTGCGGTGAAAGCAGTAGGGGAAATTCTCGTATGTTTGGCAGGTTAAGCACTCGCTCCTAACTCCATCCAATTTGCTGATTTTCACTATTTAAACAAATTATTTTAGAAAACTGTTTATAGAAACTTGCTTGCTTACTTCCTATTGAACTATTTTTCACCAGATTTCAGTTGAAAACGCGTTTAATGAGCTGTAATTGAACGTCAAAGTGCTGATATGGCAACATTAGAGGCAATGAATCATCTTCTAAAAAAAACTTTGTCTCCGATTGCTGTGAAGTTTACGGGTTTACCGCTTACGGGCACACATCTATTAACAATGAAAAAAGAGTTTAAGTTTTTAACTGACGAGCTCCGACGAGGCCCACACTACCGTCTATCGGTGGATACGTAGTGGTCGGGCTGGGTGCAACATAGAGATCTCCACGGTTTCTCTCACGCACACCATGATTCTGTGTTAGTATTCGTATTTAAAGTATTGTTTTGGTTTTGATCGATTGTGATTGGCTGAATTTCAAGCAGCTGATTTTGTTTACACTATATTTACGCAGACATGGGCAAATCGAGTAGACTAGTCGCCTGTAAAAACCAGCTGTTTACCACGTGCTCGTGGTATAACAAAGGACACAGCTGACCGATTCTTAGCACTTGTTTACCAAGCAGTAATTTTTTCAAGTTGAACTTTGGATGGTTCTGATAATTTTCCATGTTTTCCCACTATTTGAACCACACAAAAAACATATTTCCACACCAAAGTTCCTATTCTAAACATATATGTGAGCAGATGTTGTAAAATGTATAAACGCTGGGAATTTTTAATTTTCCCAACTGTTTTAAATAATAGCTCAAATTAATGGAAGGAATGCAGATATTTAATCAATCTAAACGGTATTTTATAGTAAAATGACTCTTTTATAAGCCCTCTTATTGACAGAAGCAGATTCTGTAGGTATAAAATTATACAGGACATTTGAAAAGGGGGTATATGGAAGCGTTGTCCCGAAAAATGACAATAGTTTAATTTGCAATAGTTCGTGAAATCGGTTTTGCATCATATTTTGGATTCTCTTCGTACTCAAAAAACCCTTTAAAATGCTTATTATAGAAATCGAAAATTGGCCAAAAGGATCCAGAGTTACGGCTGACGCAAGTTTGCGTTGTCCCGTCACGCCAATTTTTTGGTCAAGGCACGAATTCAAAAAAAGATGCTCATTTCTCGGGTCTCAAAGGGAAGCGAGATATTCAAGATGGCGTCTAATATGGCGGCAGAATATTCCAAAATACTCAGGGATGTGCAATCCAAGATGGCGGCCAATATGTCGAAGCTAGAAAATTTGATTTTTTTTTCAGATGTGTAACAGGCAATCAATGGGTCAAATTTAACTAATCTGGGGTCGCTGAACTCGAATATGAGCCATATAATACTCCAAAGTACTCAGAGAATGTGCAATCCAAGATGGCGGCCAAGATGGCGAACCTAGAATATTGGAAATTTTTATACAGAAATGTAACAGGCAGTCAACAGGTCAAATTTAATTAATTTCGCCATCTTGGATTGCACATTCCCTGAGTACTTTGGAGTATTATATGGCTCATATTCGAGTTCAGCGACTCCAAGTTAGTTAAATTTGACCCGTTGATTTCCTGTTACAACCCTGAACAAAAAAATCAAATTTTCTAGCTTCGCCATATTGGCCGCCATCTTGGATTGCACATTCCCTGAGTACTTTAGAGTATTCTATGGCACATATTCAAGTTCAGCGACCACAAATTAGTTGAATTTGACCCATTGATTGCCTGTTACACATCTGAAAAAAAAATCAAATTTTCTAGCTTCGACATATTGGCCGCCATCTTGGATTGCACATCCCTGAGTATTTTGGAATATTCTAGAGCTCATATTCGAGTTCAGCAACCCTTTGTTAAATTAGACCTGTTCATTGCCGGTTACATTTCTTTATAAAATATCGAATATTCTAGCACCGCCATATTGGGCGCCATCTTGGATTGCACATTCCCTGAATACTTTGGAGTATTCTAGGAGTCATATTCGAGCTCAGCGACCCCAAATTAGTTAAAGTTGACTAGTCAGTAGAGATTTTCACAATTGCTTCATTTCGTGACGGGACAACGCGAGCAAAACCCTCTTTTGCAAAATATCTGCGTTGTCCCGTCACCAAAAGAAGTACCTGTCAAATCAACAAAATTTGACGAAATTGGGTGATCCAGTAAGCAAAATCTTCGTTTTTCATTTTAGAAACAACTGTAAAAAAGGGTTTTTCCAAAAACTTACTAGGAGAGCAGAGTTCTTCACTTTTGTGTATGAAAATCAAAATGATCCAATTGTACGATGTTGTCCCGTCACGCTACATTTGTAACTCTCTTGACTCAAACTTTGTGTTTTTAAATGTTTGCTGGAGTGAATCTTATTGGAAATTTAATGTACTTTCCAAATTTGTATAAATATTGGTACCTTTTCTCACAGATTTTGAAGTTATCAGCAAAAAACTGAAAACATATGCGTACAAACGTTGTCCCGTCACGAAAGAATCGGTCAGCTGCTTTTGACAGACGAATCATTCTACTCGATTTGCCTGTGTCTGCGTGTAACTAAACTCCAAACTAACACACTCTCGCGCGTGGATATCTCTATAATCGAGCTGCCGGTTCAACCAACACAAGCAAAGGTTCAACCGCAGGTTTATGCAAAAAGTAAACAATCTTGGTCTTCGACGTAGGTACACACAAATCAAGAAAAGAAAATTTGACAAAGAATTTTATTTTTCCAATTCAATGAATGGTTTTGGACTGCAAAATTGAATATACGCCAAAAAATGATTAAACAGTGCGGCGTCTTGTACACCGACAATTAAATAAGCAGTTAGAAGCCTTATACTTCCACTTTAATTTTTGAACGCGTTTTCGGTTTACACCTGAACCATCTTGAAATTATTTATGCGGATTTGTGGTTCCTCTCCTTCCATCATTCCCTTGGTAGGCACAGGTAATATATTACCTGTACCTACGACGCGGTTGCTTTGTGTTTGTCGTAAGCAGTATTTATTATTAAAATAGTTTTTATTTTTTATTTCGGTATCTATTGAAGATAGCGCATTGGTTTCTTCTAGAGAGTTGTTCATTTTTGTTATTTGAGCAACTTTGTCGAAAACAAAAATATCTTAGAAATACCGTGTATCTTAGAAAATAAATAGTTTTTTCTTGTTTTGCACTACAAAAATCAATCAAATTGTAATGACGTCTGAGAGAATAATATAGAATCTTTTGGTACCAGCAACGTTTCTGCTTGTACCACGGCTTTGCTTTGCGCCTGCTTTGTTAGGTTTAAATCATCTCGCTCGAAGAGAATTTTTGTTTCGTGTCTGGCACTTACCCCAGGGCTGATTTCTAGGTTAGTCAAGGGTAGTCACCGACTACCTAGTTTTTTCAAAAAATTAAAAAAATATTTAATATAAAAAAAATATTTTTAAAAAATGTACTGCGCCCTCGTAAAAAACTATACCGCCCTCAGGAGGGCGCTGAGTCCGAAAATAGCACTTTGCAAATTTGCCAAGTTGCTTATTTGTGCTGCGCCTCAATGACAGTGCTATGCCGCCCCCAGGAAGGCGCTAGGGGGGGTAAGTCAAAAATTTCCATTGAAAAAAACGCCCTAGGTACCCTCAGAGGGCGCCTAGGTACCCAGGTACCAAAATTTGCAAAATAAAAAAAAATCGCCTTGGGAAGATCAGGGCTGATTTCTAGGTTAGTCAAGGGTAGTCACCGACTACCTAGTTTTTTCAAAAAATTAAAAAAATATTTAATATAAAAAATTTTTTTTTAAAAATGTACTGCGCCCTCGTAAAAAACTATACCGCCCTCAGGAGGGCGCTGAGTCCGAAAATAGCACTTTGCAAATTTGCTAAGTTGCCAAGTTGCGCCGCGAAACGCTGCCGCGTTGAATTTCTTAGATTTACTAGTTTGCCGTTCAACATGGTTTGTTTTGTTGGTTGGTTGTCAGGATTGTGGTGATGTGCTTGCCTAAGTATTTTTATCTCTTCTCTCTGTAGAGACGGGAGAGCTTCTGGAATTATTTCTGCGTGTCTCGCACTTACGGTTTGCGGCTCGTTTTAACCATCGCTAGCGGACAATAGCCGGTATTGTTTTATATAGGAGTCAAGAATTCATCATTATCAGTATAATTTTTGAATGCTGAGATGAATAATTTCATTACGGCTGGAGTGGCTTTGAATAGCCAAAATTATTAAGAAATGTTTTAATTATTGACGTTCTTATAAACTTGCGTTTATCATTTCTAGAGTTTTTTTAAAGGTCCTGTAAGCAATTGTCTTTCATAAGTTATTAGGACCTCTTAAAAAAACTCTAGATTTCTTTGTTTAAATCTCAACTCTTTTTTTATTGGGTCCTATAAACATATGAAAGACAATAGCTTATAGGACCTTTTAAAAAAACTTTTGAAATGCTCTCAATTTAAGTTGCAATGAACTGGTAATTCTGCCAATTTTTTCTATATTGCATGGCTTTTGGGTTTTGAGTATCCTTCTGGAAAATTATTTCTAAATAGCTTTCAAGTTCTCTATATTTCGTAGTAAGAGGCTACGGCTGCTATGTTACTATGAGTTGATGGTTGGATACCCGCCATCCTCCTGGAGCTTCTCGTTCAATGTTAGAAAAATACCTTACTAATGTTGTCAACGCTCATTTAAAATATAGTTTTGCAATATATTCAGAACTTTCTTTACTTTTTTAAAAATTGGATAAAGTAAAATACTATGTTTCGCTTTTGTTAAATTTGACATAAAATTTGTGAAACAATATTTAGTAAACAGGTTTTTTTTTGCGTATTTTTGCCGAAGCATTATAATTAAAGAAGAAATTCTCCAGTGACTTTGTATATTTGGCAAGATAATTGATTTAACTGCACTAAAATGTCATGTAGATTGAACAATGTTTATCCTATGCATCCCACAAAATGGAAACTTGAAGCGATGTTTCCAACGTAAGACTGGATTTTTGAAAAGCACATGAAAATTACTGCTTGAGTTTGGCCTTTTTCTACACATTAAAAATCATTGATAAAATCAATTGAAATTATCAAATATAAATAAAAAAGAAAAAATCCCACTGAAAATTAAAAAAGGGATTTTTTACGAATTAGAACAACCGTTTTTATGTAAAGATTCTGTATGGCTAATTCAACTCAAAAAATGCAAATGAACATTCTGCCGTGACGTTACAACGGTTTGACGTTTCTTTTTCAGTTTTTTTTTTTTGCTGTAACTCGGAAATTTCGAAAAAAAAATAGTAGTATGCTCATTAATTCAGCGACAACTCATACCCGTAATGCCGTGATGGTTGAACAAGGGCGTCTGTGTGATGTGTGCTGCCGGCGGGTATGAGAACTATTCATTCATTCAATCCACCAAAGTTGGAAAGACAACTTCAACTCGCTGGTTCTCCGGCATAACTCAACGAATCGGGACATTTTTTTTTAGGTCCCAGTGGTTCTCAACCTTTTCTTGGCCAGTTACCTCTTTTCGTTTTACCCAAGCTGCTGGCACCCCTTAGTATTCATACATGATTTTTTTTCGTCTAATAAGGTTTATTTACATTCTTAAATTTAAAATTTGAATTGTTGTAAATTTTTGTTTCAATGTTCTGTTACCATAAACCGGGATGACATTTATAGAACTTAAATTTAATTATTGTTAAATATTGTTGAACCATTCCGGTAGGGCTTCTTTCTAGAGCTGATTGAAAACATGTTTGTGAATATTTTTATTTCGAATCCGTTTTTTTGCTTAAACAAAACTTCAGATTAATGGTGTACACATTTTGTAAGAATGCGTTTAATATTTCATTTGAACATCTGAAATTTAATCATGGTTTACAAGATAAAACTTTGGTGAAAATACAATTTATTAGTTAATGTTGCAAATAATAATATCACTCAAGTATCAGACTAACATTCCCATCCCCGTGACCCTACCACTAGTCGTGGCTGGCGTCAGTATTGATCAGCATTATAGTGGCTTTTGAGAAGTTGCGAAGCGAGGAACGATAGCTCCCATTCAGCTTCCACGGCTCGTGGATGTATCTTCTGGAGGTCCTGGTCAATACAGAGTAGCAACTGTGATTTTTACAAACTTTACATACAATTTGGCATTGCTATGTATTTTTAAAGTAGAAATTTTTTTAACAGTCCCAAATTCTTTCAAAATCATTTTCAAAACCTTTTTTGATTTCAGAATTTCATTTGCCATTTATAAGTACTTGTGATATTTTGATAAAGACCATCGTTTTCAAGTTACACATATACCTTGTAAACGATGTTTTTTAATAATGTTAAAGTTCAACCTTTTTCACCCTGACAAAATTGAATAGTAGAGAATTTGTTCTACTTTTTCTTTTTTGAGCATGATCCATTCTTTCATTGCTGAGGAATAGGCCACAACTGATATCAAAAGAGCATAAATTTTATTTTTGATATATCATAAAATTTCACTACATTATTGTTTACGATTCTTTAAAAATAAGGTCCATAATTTCAATTTCGTAAATTTCATTTTTTTGCAAAACTTATATTTTAACAACGAAAGGTCGGATAAACAATATTGAAAATAGAGAACATTTGAAACTTTGATTAAAGAGTCTTAAGAATAAAGCTTCGTCCGTTATTCACTAATTGTGTGAATTGGTTGGAGGTTGGAAAAATATAATTGTGTTATTTTGTGTCCAAAAATTGGTCCGTTTTTTTCTCAAGTATTTTGTTTGTAATATTTTTCAAATGTCCGTATCCCTAGGCTTACATGTAACCCAGGTTGAGAATCGTTGTTTTAGGTGAATTGTAAGAAAGTTTAGATGGTCCTAAAACCTTACTCGATTTTATTAAATCTGTAATTTTTGCGATCGAAAACAGTTCAACTTTTTTTTTGTACGTGGGTAATTCTCCGCCAACTCACACAGCAGTTGCCCCGACCCCTCTTCGATTTGCGTGAAACTTTGTCCTAAGGGGTAACTTTTGTCCCTGATCACGAATCCGAGGTCCGTTTTTTGATATCTCGTGACGGAGGGGCAGTACGACCCCTTCCATTTTTGAACATGCGAAAAAAGAGGTGTTTTTCAATAATATGCAGCCTGAAACGGTGATAAGATAGAAATTTGGTGTCAAAGAGACTTTTATGTAAAATTAGACGCCCGATTTGATGGTGTACTCAGAATTCCGAAAAAACGTATTTTTCATCGATAAAAACACTAAAAATGTTTCAAAAATTCTCCCATTTTCCGTTACTCGACTGTAAAAAAAATTTGGGACATGTCATTTTAAGGGAAATTAAATGTACTTTTCGAATCTACATTAACCCAGAAGGGTCATTTTTTAATTTAGAACAAACTTTTTCATTTTAAAATTTCTTGTTTTTTCTAACTTTGCAGGGTTATTTTTTAGAGTGTAACAAATGTTGTAGAGCGGACAATTACAAAAATTTTGATATATAGACATAAGGGGTTTGCTTATAAACATCACGAGTTATCGCGATTTTACGAAAAAAAGTTTTGAAAAAGTTGGTCGTCATCGATCATGGCCGTTCATGGTCACCCGCGTCAGACACGGACGACGAAACAAAGAGAAACGCAAAAAGTAACTTTTTCAAAACTTTTTTTCGTAAAATCGCGATAACTTGTGATGTTTATAATCAAACCCTTATGTCTATATATCAAAATTTTTGTAATTGTCTGCTCTACAACTTTGTAGAACATTGTTACACTCTAAAAAATAACCCTGCAAAGTTAGAAAAAACACGAAATTTAAAAATGAAAAACTTTGTTCTAAATGAAAAAATTACCCTTCTGGGTCAATGTAGATTCGAAAAGTACATTTAATTTCCCATAAAATGACATGTCCCAAGTCGAGTAACGGAAAATGGGAGAATTTTTGAAACATTTTTAGTGTTTTTATCGATGAAAAATACGTTTTTTCGGAATTCTGAGTACACCATCAAATCGGGCGTCTAATTTTACATAAAAGTCCCTTTGACACCAAATTTCTATCTCATCACCGTTTCAGGCTGCAAATTATTGAAAAACACCTCTTTTTTCGCATGTTCAAAAATGGAAGGGGTCGTACCGCTCCTCCGTCACGAGATATCGAAAAACGGACCTCGGATTCGTGATCAGGGACAAAAAGTTACCCCTTAGGACAACGTTTCACGCAAATCGAAGAGGGGTCGGGGCAACTTTTCCCGATTTCGTGTGAGTTGGTAGAGAATTACCCACGTGCAAAAAATAATTCGTTCATGCAAAGTTTTAGTATCATTTAGACATCCTTACAAACCTCTGGAAAAAAGAATCGTTAAGATTGGTTGAGTTATTCATTCGTCATAAAAAATATAGTCTAAAAATCATTAATATGATTCTACACGTGTTTTAACGCTGCAAAAATCTATAAAAAATTGTAAGGTATCATTCGGATTCGTTTGAACTCGAACTCCAAGTTTTTATTTAATACATAATTTTTATATTCATCTGTAAAATTTTGTTTACTGAATTTGTTTTCAAACATACATTTAAATTCAAAGAATACAAAAATGCTGAGGATTTTTTTTCTAGTAACATTAACAGGTTGCGGAAACAAATAAGGTTTCGGTTTTAAAGGCTTTTTTTGAATATTGACCGATTCCAAGCAGAACAACATTGCATCTTTGATTTTCAATGAGATTTTATAATTGGGTACTCCCAAATAGGTTTTTAAAATATTTTCAATGAAAGCTAAAATCCTGTTAAATTTAGTTTCGGTAACTTTTTATTTGAGGTTACATATTTTTCATATATGTTATTCAGAGTCCTTGTTTTTGTTTAAGGCGAATTATTTGAAAAAAAAATACAGCAATTTTAAAAATAATAGATTGTTGCTTGCACTTTACCTGCTGTGATTCCTGTTATTTAGATAAATGCAAGCATTTAAAAAATCTGAATTACTCTTTTAAAACGGTTTATTGAATAAAAAAAACAATTTAAGAAAAAATCGAGTGTAAGATTGATTATTTGGTCACAGTACATTTGGCCTATTAAATATCAAAAATTTTATTTCTGAACAAGCCTTACCCGACAAACTTCGTTCTGCTTTTTTTCGTTTGTTGACGTTTTTTGATTTTTTGCTTATTCAGCCTCCTGTGATCAAAATATGATTTTACGTAACTTCCTCCATACAATTTGCCGATGCTCCGGAATCGGTTACAGAGTGTCCAAAGTGTCAATCAGTTGGCGTATAAACCTTCCTTGGGCTTATATGAACCCAACGCAACAAAGAGCACCTCGATCCGACGCTCCGTATTGAACTGATTCGCGTTCGAACAAAACCGTCGAAATTTTTTATATATATAGAGAAGATAAACACCCACATAATTTGTTAAACTTTTAAATATTTGCATTAAATTTCCGAAAACTCATACACTTATTTATTTTAAGTGACGAATAAACTCTCTAGGTTAAAGTCACGTAAATAATATAAACAACAACATACACTTATAAAAAATAAAAATACCAGTGATATTATTTAACTCAAAACTTGAAAAAAACTTTCAATGTTTCGAACACTTGTTCAAAAACCATTAAAGTTCATTTAATGTATTTTTTCACTGAAAATATAGTTTAGATCAGTGGCCAACGAGGTTTTCTGTGCGTCTCGTGAGCTGATTTAGATTTTTTTTTTTTATAGAAAATTAGAGAGTTTTCATGTCAAGTTAACTAGGGAAAAGCTGCTTGAATTACTTTTTATATTTTATAGAATAAATGTCCAACAGTTCCCCACATCAAGTTGGATTTTATTAGGCACCCGTGATTTTCCTATAAACTTCAAATTATTCCTGTGGGTTAAACTTGAGCTCCATAGGTCGAAGGAAATTGTTCAAAAATTATATGATATAAACATAAATAAATATATTTATAAATAAAAGGTTTAAAAAACTAAATATCAATACATCAAAAATTGCGGTATGATCTTAAAAGAAATGTTTTCTGGCGAATGAAAGAATATTTTAAAACCTTACTTTTGAGCCAACCATTATGAATCAATCATATATATCAGGCAGGAGATATAAATTATAATCATATTAAGTAAAATTGTAATTACATGGATAATTTTGTCTCGGGTACGAACGGAATTATGATATTTGAGTCTTTATTTGAACTTTACCCCAAAATTTACTTGGATAATCAAAAAATAAAAATAAAAATTGAAATTACAAGCTTCGGTTTCAACATTTGGATGAAAAAAGTGTTTTAAAATGCATTTTACAGGCGTACAGTTGCCTTCCAATCATTAGTTTTGAAAATATCGAGGTAATGACGGATTTTTTTTTCGAAAAAAAAAAACTTTTTGTGGGACTGTACATTGGCATTTCATGAAAATTTTATATCTAGAGTTTTTTTTTAAAAGGACTATTGTCTTTCATATGTTTATAGGACCTAATACAAAAAACTCTAGAAATGTTTTCAAAGGAGTTCAAACATGCTAAATATGATTATAAACGCGGGAAAATGCATTTCAACTGGTTTTCAGTTGATTTAACTTTAATTTTCATTAAAATTTTGAAATTTTTCGAAAAAATATTTTTTTTGCCCCCTGATTATTCAGGCCAACTTTGAAGGGGGGCGACATGAACTTTGAAAAATATTTGCAACGGCCTTAGTATGTTAAAAAAAAATCCCACCCCTACCTCCCTAGTAACATTTTAGGTTTAAAGTATGCCATAAAAGCAGCCGGACCCTAAGATGACAGTTTTCGTGAGTTGCGCGTATTCATCCTGTTTAGGTCGTATGAGGGTTTTCAGAACTATGAAAAAACTTGCATGTTAAAAAATGTTACTAGGGCATCTCGTCACTGGATTAGCAAAAAACTTTAAATTAAATTTGCATTAGTTTTTTTTTTATTGAAGTTTAATTTTAAACAGTAAACATACATTGAGACAAGATTGAAGCAACTTTGTTTTTAACTGATAGCCTTTTTCGGATAATAGCGGTTATGATCACCGTACGATTCTTGACAAAAGAACTCAATTCAACTTTTATTTTTATTTTAAAAAAACAAAAAAAAACTAGAAGTATTTTCATCCAACCTTTTAGAAGCAAATGTTTTTTTTTAATATTTGATGATACTTATACTTTTTGCTTTCAAATAAAAATAAACTAGACTATTCATCATCCGCTTTTTATCAATAGCTATTCAACTATTTTTATGATTTTATGATTGAACTAGATATGATTATTTTCTTAAATTTAAAAACATTTCAACCACAAAACATTGAATATTGGATTTTTTAATCCTCAAAACTTTAAACAATTATTGAAGAAAGTTACAACGTATTTAAAGCTAAATAAAAGGTTAATTCCAATTATATTTATAAAACTTCTAAATTTAAAATAGCTTCGAATTTGGAGATCTTTAAAATTAAAAATGCTGAATTAAAGAAATGTTGATTAAAAAACATAGTGTAGAAATCTTTTGAATTGATTATCGAAGTGTTTTTTTTGGTTTACTATTCTTAAATTGCAAAATGATATCGTCATAGTTAAAATCCCAATGAATTTGTCGTGAAAAGAATATTTATTAAAGTTCAAAAAAGTTGTGCAACTTAAGTCATATGTAATACATGCTGTTGCGATTGCTAGGCAAACTGCTTAAATGGCCCGCATGGTTCAGCTGGCTGAGAGAAACTGGTTTAGATCGATACCTTTTATTTAATGGAGAAATATAAAGAGATCAAAACAATATAGTTTGTTTCATAGATACTGGTGCCAGATTGATTGACATAAGTATAAAACAGTTTTTCTTGTGCTTCAAGATTTCAATCAAAGTCTTTGCAGTATTTGCTTATTTTGTTCGATTCAACAAAGGAGTTCAATATATAGTTTTTAATTTGTTAGTACGATTAAAACAACTTTACATAAGGTTTCACTATTACCGCCCTTCATCACGGTTATGCACTGTTAGCGCCCTCATGAGCAACTAGCGCCCCGCTGACTCAAATTCGAGCGACTAACTAGTTCTAAACCTTAGAAATCAGCACTGACTTACCCGTGACATGAACCCAGTGAACCATAATGCTATCGCAGAGTAAGACAGAGTTACCACTACCACTTGATTGTTGGTTCCACTTTGTGGTACATCGCAGGTACATCGCACGCCTGCTACCAGCAAACCTTATGTAGCCAAAAAATTAAATGACATTTCTTCGGACTGGTCGCTCTGTGTTACTCTGTGATGCTATGCTTGCGTTTGTCATAAACGAATGTTTGATTACGCTCCGAGATTTTGGTTGTATTCGTTGGGAGCACCGCCGGGACCGTGGTGTAGGGGTAAGCGTGATTGCCTCTCACCCAGTCGGCCTGGGTTCGATCCCAGACGGTCCCGGTGGCATTTTTCGAGACGAGATTTGTCTGATCACGCCTTCCGTCGGACGGGAAGTAAATGTTGGCCCCGGACTAACCTAAAAAGGTTAGGTCGTTAGCTCAGTCCAGGTGTAGAAGTCGTCTCCCTGGGTCCTGCCTCGGTGGAGTCGCTGGTAGGCAGTTGGATTAACAATCCAAAGGCCGTCAGTTCGAATCCCAGGGTGGATGGAAGCTAAGGTGTAAAAAGAGGTTTGCAATTGCCTCAACAATCAAGCCTTCGAACACCTAGTTTCGAGTAGGAATCTCGCAATCGAGAACGCCAAGGCAATGCTGTAGAGCGAATAATTTGATTTTGATTTTTTGATTTGATTTGTTCACATTCATATATTTACTTAAAATTGGTTTACATTTTTGCATTGAATCGAAAACATCTGGGTAAAAAATAATTTAATTGTAAAATTTTACAGCAATGTACGTTTAAAAGTTAGTGATTTTTTTATGTGATTTTTATCAATTTATTTGCAAAGTAAACTACTAAAGTTGGGATTATTAAGCATGACCTCATTAAAAGTTGTACTTTTATCACATGAAACGTTATACTTAACTACTGTGTAATTTTACTTTTACTACAGTAATTCTTATAACAGAAATTGAATAATTAATAACAAAAATATTTTTGTTTTCACTGTGCGCAGTTTGCACGCGTTATCAATCTCAATCACCCAAGTTGGCGGCCTTTAGCATCCCCCTGCTTGTTCCGCACAAGTTTTGCAACCACGCAGTGTTGTTGTCATCTCGAAGAAAATGTTCAGAAGTTCTTGTGGTGAAAACTACTGCCTTCATCCGTTGATGCTGGTTGGTTTTCCCTCGGTTGCTGACTGTAGCCAGGAGGTGTTGTATTCTCTGCAACTTTTTGCCGCTGATTCAACGGCAATGGCCGCAGATTTGGAACCACTCGAACAGATCCCGCTCCAGCCCACATTAACTCAGTGCGGACGTTACGCATCGGCGGTTGAAATTTGACGTTTGAAATTTTTTAATTTCGTCCGCCCTCCATCCGCCTTTGCGTGCTATGGGCGCATCGCCTGGGCGGTTCAAACTGATCGCTGAAATGTTTCAATATCGTTCGCCCCTCAATCGCCGCGGCGAGCCAATGGCTGATTGCCGTGGCGGTTTGCATCTGAAGGAATTTATTTCGAATTTGACATTTCAGTCAGTTTTCAACGAGCTTCGGTGGGTGTTGTTATTGAATCGGCGGCTGCTGATTTCCGTTGTCAAATTTGTGTTGGGAGAAGTGTTGTGTTGTTTAGATTATTTACTTATGTAAACAAACAGTTTAAAGTGCGTTTGAAATGGTGATTGAAGATTGTTTTGCAAGAATAATCGTTATTGTTGGTGTAATTTATGTGAAACCCCTTATAAATATTGTTGACAGATGTGCAATCATTTGGAATACTTGAAATTTGATATGTTTCATTGCTGTTATGATTTGATTTGTTCTTTTTTGTATGTTTGTATGGAAATTTGGTGGACATTTTGGTAAAAAGTATATCTTTCCCAGTTACCCTAAGCGAAACCTCTTGAAGAGTATCGGGGTGGCATTTACAAAGCGGATTTTGTGGCAATGTTTGTTTAATGCTCAATTAATGCTAATGTTTTTTGTTTGAATGTTAACACTCCAAAAATTGCGGGTTCAGTGCCAGCAGTGGAGGCGATTCGTGGCGCAGCAGCGATTTTTGTCTTTCTTTTGTTTGACGTTTTTAGGTGTGCATGATGCAGGACGTGGGTAGGAAGTAATTTCAATTATTTTCAATTATCAGTTCAGTGGCAACAGTATTATTTTAAATTGCGTTTAATTTTTTTTACAGCTTCCTGGATCATTTATACATGAACTGCTTATACACACAAAGAAAAAATACTGTAAATTTTAAAAGATCGTTCGTTGGATTAAAAGTTTGCGTTGGTGAATATTCGTAGAAAGTTCAAACTTTTCTATTTAAAAGTTGGAAAGTTTTTGATACTACCATGCATTTTTGGAACAAATCGTTGTATCGGTAAAAGTTTTTTACTTTTATTATAACAAGAAACTTTTTATGGCAACAAAAAATAACATTTAACATTACAGTGATGATTTTCGAAAAATGTGGTGGATTTTATTTCTATTTTTATTTTTATTTTAATACTAAAACTGCTGTTTATGCTGCTTAACATCACGGCCTTCATTTTGGAGTCCGACAGCGATGTAGAGAACAGGGTGGTCTCGTTGCTGGCCATCATCAGGCTTGAAGGATTTGGCCATTGGGTGTTGATTCGGGAAAGGAAGTCGACGTTTTCCGACTGGGAAGTGAAGCGCCTGAACCGATAGTTCTAGATCACTTGGTCATCCTTCGAGAATGACACAGATGTTGCCAGTTCATCCGGCCGAAGTTGCGCCGTCGCGAGTTGAGCGTTTGCGGGCGGGAGTTGCTGAAAGAGTTTGAAAGTAAATTAAATTGGCTAGACACTGAACACATTCTCAATGCTCACCGGTGAATTCTTCCGTATCCAGATAGATGTTCTTGATCAGGTTCGTCGGATATCGCTCCAACCTCTAGAAGTAATCCGAGTACGACAGCTTCAGGACCTGCGGCTTTACTCGGTAATACTCGTCAAACATATCCCGCACCGAGAAATGGACTGCGGACCCTCAGGACATCCCACAGTGTCCCGTCATCACTTCCGGCACATAATGCTGGTGGTGGTCGTAAACCGCCGGTACCGAGTGCAACATCCGCGCTGACCACCTCCGATCACTTCTCGTCGTTTCCCTCTTCCGTCGGATCCTTCTCCTCACCGATAAAATTTACTTTATCGTACTTTTTTAGAAAGCGGATGTAAATCTGCTCCAACTTCAATCTCGTCTAACCACCCCGGGCCACCACCACCGAATACAACCGGTGCAAATTCACATCCGCATACACGGCGTCCTACAAAAACAAACAACATCAAAACATACGCCATAAAACACCCAAGCTTCCTCTTACCTATTTCGGTCGTGAAACAGCTGCAGATCCGGCAGGAAGCTGCCCTATCCTTTTGAAAACCAACTTTCCCCTAATCCCCCAACCTTGTTCCGCACCATCCTCCTTCGAAGGTATCCGCGTTCAAGTCCTGGCTGCGTCGTGGACCACCACTCACTGACCACCGGAATCACCTAAACGTTTGTTTACATTTTGGACTTAGACGCACACGGTTTCACGAGATAGACAAAATGAAAGAAATTATACAGTTGAATTAAAAGTTAAAACTTTTAAATCAGTTAGCGAGGAGATTTTCAAAAACTGTAGCAGTAAAAGTTTTCATTTTCAAAACAAGAAAAACACTTTTAATGTAGCAAATTTTAACCACTTTTCAATTCAAAAGTAAGTTACTTTTTTCATTACCATAATATTTTTTTGTGTGTATGTATTTATCTAATCTTCATTTGATTTATTTGAATGTTTATATCGAGGTTTATATCATTTCTATTCCTTGTCCTTTTTTCTACCATTCCTCCATACCATATGTGATAAAATTTCATGAACTAACGGCACACACAAAAAATATTATGGTAATGACAAAAGTAACTTACTTTTGAATTAATAAGTGATTAAAATTTGCTACATTAAAAGTTTTTTTCTTGTTTTGAAAATGAAAACTTTTAATGCTACAGTTTTTGAAAATCTCATTGCTAACTTATTTAAAAGTTTTAACTTTTAATTCGACTGTATAATTTCTTTCATTTTGTCGTTCTCGTGAAACCGTGTACGTCCAAGTCCAAAATGTAAGCAAACGTTTAGGTGATTCCGGTGGTTAGTGAGTGGTGGTCCACGACGTCAATCAAAACAGAACGCGTCCGCAGCCAGGACTTGTACATACGCGGATACCTTCGAAGGAGGATGGTGCGGAACAAGGTTAGGGGATTAGGGGAAAGTTGGTTTTCAAAAGAATGAGGCCAGCTTCCTGCCGGATCTGCAGCTGTTTCACGACCGAAATGGGTAAGAAGGAAGCTTGGGTGTTTGGTGGCGTTTGTGTTTGATTTTGTTTGTTTTTGTAGGACGCCGTTTATGCGGATGTGAATTTGCACCGGTTGTATTCGATAAAGTTAATTTTAACGGTGAGGAGAAGGATCCGACGGAAGAGGGAAATGACGAGAAGCGATCGGAGGTGGTCAGCGCGGATGTTGCACTCGGTGCCGGCAGTTTACGACCATCAGCAGCATTATGTGCCGGAAGTGATGACGGGACAGTGTGGGATGTCCTGAGGGTCCGCAGTCCATTTCTCGTTGCGGGACCACGGATACGTCAAGACTGTCATCCACATACAAAGCGAGTGAAGTCAAAATCGAACCAAGATCGAACCAAGTTTTTGCAGCGAGGTTTTTGAAAATGTTGTATGCACATAAATTGCAAAAATAAAAACTTTTTTTTTAATCACTAAGTTTTTTTTTTCAAGCGATTTACATTTAATTTCAGATTTCCAGAGTTTATTTTTGGAAAGGACCAATAAACTATTGTCTTTCATATGTTTATAGGACCTAATAAAAAAAACTCTAGATTTGAACTTTAATTAATATTCAAATAACTTGTAGCTAACTGGTAAAATAGGAATTCAAAATTTTAGTAGGGAAAAATGTTGAATTCAATGTTCCAAAATATTATCAGCGTTTGTTAAATTCGATTCTAACCAAAATTTTAAATGAAATGATCCTGGTTTGAAGGTCTAGCAAATCACATTTTAGAACAGGATACAATGAATAATCATCAAAATATGTTGATCAAACTCGTGGTTGAATTATGTTTAAATGTTAAATTAACTGAGTATTCTAAAAATGTAATTGAATTTAAACCATCAGTCAGGAAGAATCTTACCAAGCTAATTTTGTATCAAGGAACTGAATATATTTAATTTTTAGTTCAATGTTAAGTGTTGTTCTAGTACAACTTTGTTTATCGGTCTTATAAATAATAAATGAGGAAATCTATACGTAATACTTGTCATTTATACTTAAATATATAAGCAAAAGATGATGAAAACTAAAAACAATATAAATTTTAAGATAAAAATTTATTAATTTGTTTCATACAACTTTTTCAAAAACCCCACGTAAACAACATTGACAGCGCCTCTGGCGGTGACTTCGGGAAAGTGCATGCCTGTCAGATCCCTGTGCGGGACATGTTTGACGATTATTACCTAAACATCCAGAAGAACAGTTTGCACCAGTTCTGGATGGACCGTCTGTACGAAAGCCGCCAGTCCTGGAGTTGAGGGTACCAAAATTTTTGTAATTAAAAAACGCAACTTTTGGTACCATAACATGTATAGGTCAAGGCTGAAATTTTGAAGTTATCGCAGTTTTAGTGAAAAATGCCGATTTTTTGCCGTTTTCGTCATTTTCCCATTTTTGCGCGTGGCGCGTCGAAAAATACAGTTTTTATTTTCAAAAAATCGTATCTCAAAGTATCGAAAACATAACTTCACCATTTTTTGATATGTTATGTGAAATTTTCCGAGGAATCCGATAAAAATATTTTCAGACATAGGCTCTTTGGTCCCGAGACCTTCAAAACAGCATTTTAAGTTTTCATACGACCTTTTCAAAAGTTAAACTAGATTTTTGAAACTTCTTACTATTTTTCCCAAATAGCCAAACTAATCACCTTTCTTTTGCGTCTAGGACAGCTAAAATCGGATGAAATGGCGCGGAGATATGATTTTTTGAAAAAGTGGTTTTTGCGAAAATCGACGAAAATTGCCATTTTTCGAACCACCCTAACACGGCGTAGGTCACCCTAATGGCCAAACAAAAAAATACGGGTCTAATTATTTCGACCAAGGATCCCCCAGAAAAAAATTGAGCTCGATCGGAGAACTTTTTTTTCGAATCATGCTGTTTTCGTGGGGAATTGCTGTATAGTTGTTTGTTTTGCAGCTTCCCGGAATCATCTTTAAAATTACTGCTTATTTGTATTTATCTTTTCACTGTAAGATTTATTTTTATATTCATATCTACCATTCCCCCATACAATATATGATAAAATTGAATGACAAGAAAGAACATGTAATCTAATCATATGTTCTTCCAGGATACTTTCTTCGGATTAGCTGCGCTTGTGTGCGATTAAATTAGAGTAGAATTGTTAACAATCCATAAGTTGCCTATTTATATGTAAGTAAAAATAATACATGAACATTTTAAATAATTTAGTTTTTTGCACATCAAAAATTATTTTTATTTCCAGGAAATGAAAAATTTTCGCAACAAATTTGGTTATCAATATATTATTCTGTATCGTTATTTTTTTTTTTCATTTCACCTCAATGAACTAACAACGCAAGTAAGATGTATTGAGAACAAAACTCAGCTGGATCTGCAGGGAATGTGCTTGAAAATTATGCTTTTTTTCATATTTTTGTTTTATTTCTAAATTTCAGCATACAAGAATCTACAAACATCTGCATTTCTATCTAAGGCATTTTGTGTTTTTTCAGTTTTAGATGAACTTGAAACAACACAATCAAAATCCTGAAGGAACCTGAACGATGGTGGGCCAAGGCGGTTTGACTTTTCGGGCGGATGAACTTTATATGGGAAGCGTATCGAGGGCGAACCGCTGGCGGACCTACCTCAGAAGCGGACGAATTGGGCGGATCGGGGGCGACCCGCTGGCGGACCAACCTACAGGAGCGGACGAACCGTATATGAGAGGCGCATCGAGAGCGAACCAAGACGGTTGGGGCTTTTTGGGCGGATGAATTTTGTATGGGAGGCGTATCAAGGGCGACCCGCTGGTGGACCAACCTATAGGGGCGGCCGAACCGTATATGAGAGGCGCATCAAGGGCAAGCCAAGGCGGTTGGGGCTTTTTGAGCGGATGAACTTTATATAGGGGGCGGATCAGGGGCGACCCGCTGGCGGACCATCTTACAGGGGCGGCTGAAGTATATGAGAGCGGGTCGAGGGCAAGCCAAGGCGGTTGGGGCTTTTTAGGCGGATGAACTTTCTATGGGAGACGTATCGAGGGCGACCCGCTGGCGGACCATCCTATAGGGACGGTTGAACCATACAAAACGGCGTATGTGGGGCGGATGAACGGTGGGTGAAACATTTCAAGGCAAACCTGGGCGACCCCGGGGCGGGTCGCTGGCGGACCAACGTCACGATAAAAAAAACTGATCGTGTGCCAAATTGTTGCAAATTTTATCCGCCAGCGGGTCGCCCGTGGTCCGCCAAATCATCACCCCCACATTGACTGGGCAGCCCGCCGGCGGTTCGCTGGCGGACCGCCAAACCGCTCTGGCGATCCGCCAGCGTTTGATTTGGCGGACCACGGGCGACCCGCTGGCGGATAAAATTTGCAACAATTTGGCGCACGATCAGTTTTTTTTTATCGTGACGTTGGTCCGACAGCGACTCGCCCCGGGGTCGCCCAGGTTTGCCTTGAAATGTTTCACCCGCCGTTCATCCGCCCCACATACGCCGTTTTGTATGGTTCAACCGCCCCTATAGGATGGTCCGCCAGCGGGTCGCCCTCGATACGCCTCCCATATAAAAGTTCATCCGCCTAAAAAGCCCCAACCGCCGTGGCTCGCCCTCGACCCGCCTTTCATATACGGTTCAGCCGCCCCTGTAAGATGGTCCGCCAGCGGGTCGCCCCCGATCAGCCCCCTATATAAAGTTCAACCGCCCAAAAAGCCCCGCCTTGGCTCGCCCTTGATGCGCCTTTCATATACGGTTCAGCCGCCCCTGTAGGTTGGTCCGCCAGCGGCTCGCCCCCGATCCGCCCCCTATATAAAGTTCATCCGCCTAAAAAGCCCAAACCACCGTGGCTCGCCCTCGACCCGCCTTTCATATACAGTTCGGCCGCCCCTGTAAGATGGTCCGCCAGCGGGTCGCCCCCAATCAGCCCCCTATATAAAGTTCAACCGCCCAAAAAGCCCCAACCGCCTTGACTTGCCCTTGATGCGCCTCTCATATACGGTTCAGCCGCCCCTGTAGGTTGGTTCGCCAGCGGGTCGCCCTTGATACGCCCCCCATATAAAATTCATCCGCCCAAAAAGCCCCAACCGCCTTGGCTCGCCCTTGATGCGCCTTTCATACATATTTCATCCGCCCAAGCAGAATACCCGTTCAGGTTCCTTCAGGATTCTGATAGTGTTTTTTCAAGTTCATCTAAAACTGAAAAAAACACAAAGTGCTTTATATAGAATTGCAGATCTTTGTAGATTCTTGTGTGCTGAAATTTAGAAATAAAACAAAAATATGAAAAAAAAAACATAATTTTCAACATAATGTTGTTCTCAATACATATTACGTGCGTTGTTAGTTCACTGAGGTGAAATGATGAAAAAAATAAAGAAACAAAATAATATATTGATAAGCAAACTTATTGCGAAGATTTTTCATTTCCTGGAAATAAAAATAATTCTTAAACTAATTCTTAAAAACTAAATTATTTAAAATGTTCATGTATTATTGGTACCGTAATCTGGGGTGAATCGGGACTACAGTCTGAATAGGGACAGCAGTTTTTAGAGCACTTAAAGCTTTTAAATTTGGAAATGGACGTACACATTATGTTGGCCTGAGTCTGTTCTAACCGAAACCAACCAGAAAAATCAAAATATTGTGCTCCAACATGGTTGAAAATGCTGTCCCAATTCGCCCCATGTGTCCCGATTGACCCCAGTTTACGGTACTTACATATAAACAGGCAACGTATTGAATGTTAACAATTCATACTCTAATCTGATCAAACACAAGCGCAGCTAATCCGAAGAAAGTATCCTAGTAGATTACACCCCATGTTCATTCTTGTCATTCAATTTGATCATATATTGTATGGGGGAATGGTAGATATGAATATAAAAATAAATCTTACAGTGAAAAGATAAATACAAATAAGCAGTAATTTTAAAGATGATTCCGGGAAGCTGCAAAACAAACAACTATAATTAAAAAGACAAATGCTCCAGATGGTTCCATTGCTGAAAGAAAAGGAATAGTATAAGGACGGATAAAAACATTTAAATAAATCATCTAGTGAATAGATAAATGTAGGCATTAAAATTGAAGAAGATTCCCGGAAGCTGGAAGAAAGATAATTATATTTTAAAGAAAAATTCTTCAGGTGGTTCCATTGCTCTTTCAGTAACTGTCGTTAGCTTGGTCGTTAGTTCATGAAATTTGATTATATATGGTATGGAGGAATGGTAGAAAAAAGGACAAGGAATAGGTATGATATAAACATTCAAATAAATCAAATGAAGAATAGATAAATACATATAAGCAGTTAATTTATAAATGATCCAGGAAGCTGTTAAAAAAATTTAACACAATTTTAAATGATACTGTTGCCACTGAACTGATAATTGAAAATAATTGAAATTACTTCCTACCCACGTCCTGCATCATGCACACCTAAAAAACGTCAAACAAAAGAAAGACAAAAATCGCTGCTGCACCACTAATTGCCTCCACTGCTGGCACTGAACCCGCAATCTTTGGAGTGTTAACATTCCCACAAAATAAACATTAACATTATTTGAGTAAACATTGCCACAAAATCCGCTTTGTAAATGCCACCTCGATACTCTTCAAGAGGTTTCCCTGGGAAAGATATGCTTTTTACCAAAATGTACACCAAATTTCCATACAAACATACAAGAAAGAACAAATCAAATCATAACAACAATGAAACATATCAAATTCTAAGTATTCCAAATGATTGCACATCTGTAACATTTCATGTGTCACATACTGTAAAACGATATAAAAATAATGCGCCTGCAAGTAGACTGCAAACAACTGAACCCTTTTGATTTGATTGTGTGCACATACACATGTAGTATACCACTGCTTTGATCTACTTTTGATATCACGACGAGATTGAAATGATATCTGCAATTGAAATTAAAACCGTGTTCGTGTGTTTTAATTTTCTGCGTCGCAAAAGAATCTGATTGGTTGATTCAAGGTCAACTAGGTACAATTATCACGGCTGGAGGAACTCTATAAAGCTGAGTCGAAAAACCGACGCTTCACTTTAGTTGGAGTGCTTTTACGAAACGGTTTTGCTTTTTTCGAACAGTTTAATTTCGGTGAAAAGTTTTAAGTGGAATTAGTTCTGGTGATTGTGATACTCTTTCTGGAAAAGCAGTAAGTGCATAGGGAAACGATATTGTAAAGCTTCGCAAATTACAAAAGCACTTACCGTAAACTGGGGTCAATCGGGACACATGGGGCGAATTGGGACAGCAGTTTTAACCATGTTGGAGCATAATATTTTGATTTTTCTGGTTGGTTTCGGATAGAACAGACTCAGACCAACAAAATGTGTACATCCATTTCCAAATTTAAAAGCTTTAAGTGCTCTAAAAACGGCTGTCCCTATTCAGACTGTAGTCCCGATTCGCCCCAGATTACGGTACTTTCTAGCAATCAAAGCTTTGAAGAATAGTTTCCCCCAGAACAAGCAAAGGTTATGCGAACCCTTTGCACGTGTCAGGTAAGATCTAACTACAGATCGTGAGATTAGGCAGAAATGCAACTTTTGGCCACGTTATAGGTTGCCCATTAACGTGGGTGCAAGTCTCGGGGCAGAAAAGCCGTACATTTCGTCGTTCGACGCTGGGAAAGCTTCGTTGGTCAGACTGGTGGATGAAAACCACGACGGGGTCGTGACGAACCGTTTCAACCGCCTTAGTCAACTCCAACGACTCGGAGACGCATCTACTCCGCCCACCCAGTTGACCCCACACGTCCTTTTCGGAGCAATCCCAGAGCTTGGAGGAAGTTCCGAGCTTTCGAGCACGCCAAAAGCTCGCCGGCTGCCCAGCCGATTCTAACCTCGCTTGCCCGACCGAAGGAAGTGCGAGGAACGAGACAAAAGCCTGACAGCAGCAGTACCATCCGTCTCCACGGATTCGAAACAACGTTGGACCGAGCGTCCCCATCAAGAACGTCGCCGTGCGACGGCCACGTGTAAACGTTGGTTCCGCTAGACGCCGCTTGGGGGCTGGAAGCCCAAAGCGCGGCGAAGAACGTGTCGACGCCGATCGCTGTGCCACGTGTCCACGGTGGAGTACTGCTAGCCGCCGCTAGAGTGCGGTAGGGTTGCGCGAACGCACCGGAGCTGTTTGATCGCTGATCGTCGCAGTAGGTCCGGACCTAGGAGAATCTTCACGCCGTTCAAGAACACCTGCAAGCAGTTGCTGGTACCAGATTAGTAGGGTAAAGTACAGTGCACGACAATAGGGAATAGTTTTTGCTAGATTTAAGATCTAAACCCCCCTTAGTATTAATTTGAGCTCATTTACAACCACAAATAAAAACCCCGGGTCTTTTTCGGATTTTGCGTTGCAAAAACGAGGATTAATTCTGCACGCGTTTAACTTAAATATACATTCTTTCGTTTCGTAATGAATTTTGTTTTGCTTAATAAATTTTGGATTAGAATGCACTCTAACTAATGCGTTCGTTTGTTTTAAAGACTGAGATGAAAGAGTTCGTAAATGTTGTTGACCTTGAGTAAATTTTTGGGATCTTTTGGTTCGACTTTTCGGTTTAGATTACACTAAAACTCGCCTTGAGATCAAGAGCTTCAGGTCGGGCTTCCCTGATTAAAATCCACAAACAACCTCCAACTTTTGGAGTGGCGCTAAAGTTGTTTGCAGGCTAAGCATAAAAAGGTGTTTCAAATCAATTGGATCGTCCAGGGATTGCGCAATGTAACGCTCCTGGTACGTTGTAAAAAGGTTACGCGTTACACATCTGCCAACAATATTTATAAGGGGTGTCACATAAATTACACCAACAATAACGATTATTCTTGCAAAACAACCTTCAATCACTATTTCAAACGCACTTTCAACTGTTTGTTTACATAAGTAAACAATCTAAACAACACAACACTTCTCCCAACACAAACTTAACAACGAAAATCAGCAGCCGCCGATTAAATAACAACACCCACCGAAGCTCGTTGAAAACTGACTGAAATGTCAAATTCGAAATAAATTCCTTCAGATGCAAACCGCCACGGCAATCAGCCTTTGGCTCGCCGCGGAGATTGAGGGGCGAACGATATTGAAACATTTCAGCGATCAGTTTGAACCGCCCAGGCGATGCGCCCATGGCACGCCAAGGCGGATGGAGGGCGGACGAAATTGAAAAATTTCAAATGTCAAATTTCAACCGCCCAGACGGCCCGCCCTCGGTCCGCCAGGGCGGTTCTAGGGCGGACCACACGATCAGTAACGGCCGCCGATGCGTAACGTCCGCACTGAGTTAATGTGGGTCGGTGGATCGCCATAGCGGTTTGGCGGTCCGCCAGCGAACTGCCGGCGAGCTGCCCAGTCAATGTTGGTGGTGTTTTGCGACGATTTGGTTGGTGCCTCGTCGTCGCTTAACTTTTTGCCGCTGATTCAACGGCAATGGCTGCAGATCCACTCGAGCAGATCTCGTTCCAGGTGACACCAAAGCAGGAAAATCCACGTCCGTGAAAGTTGGTGGTGTTTTACGACGATTTGGTTGGTGCCTCGTCGTCGCTTGCTGCCGAATTTTTACAAACTCAGCTTGTTTTGGGCAGTTTCTTGGTCTTGGTCGAATGGACGCCGCCGCAATTGAAGCATTTCGCTTCGATGTTCTCGTTGATTGTTTCGCAAGCTTGTGTTTGTGCTCACCTCCGGAGGTTGCACAACGACTCTTGATGAAACAGTTCCTTCCACCATGTCCAAACTGCAAGCACACACACTGGACGATAACGTTCCCAAGTCACGATGATGTTGAAAATTGCCCGAACTGCTTTCATCTCAATGAATCAGGTACAGTTGATCACGATACTTGATGTCCTTGTTGTGTCTCGTCATCTTGAAGACTTCGATCACGTTCAACTTAAGAGTTTTGAGCTCTTCTTTTAGCACTCTCACATCCATGTCGTACAGGCCACGGAGGACCTGTTTCATGAGGCGTTTACCTGGATCGTCATGGCTGTAGTATTCTCTCTTTGTGTTGTTCAGGAAATCCCGAACGTAGTTCCTTTTTGGTAGGTAGCAGAATTTTGAGTCCATCAGCACACAAGCGAATTTAAGCTCGTAAAGCACCAGATTTGATAAACCCGGTCAGCCACTTTCGCACCGAATCCGATGACGATGTTTTCACAAAAATGGGTGGCAACTTTTCCCGTCGTTCAAATTCTTCCTTCTCACTCACGTCCACAGGGAGGGTAGCGAACTGGTTTCCAGACGATTTTTGAGCGTCCTTGTTCAAACTGCCTGACTTTGCAGGTAGCGCTTCGGCATTCTTTAGCTTCTTCAAATCTACCGATCATGCTGGTGAGGACCGCCTCTTTTTTCTTGCCGTGAGGCATTTTTTGCACTTTTTAGCACTTGTTTGGTGTGTGAGGGACGCACGTATGACTCGCTTTTCTGCTAATCGCAGATTCAGTTCTACCATTGTTGTATTCTTAAGCACCAGATTTGATAAACCCGGTCAGCCACTTTCGCACCGAATCCGATGACGATGTTTTCACAAAAATGGGTGGCAACTTTTCCCGTCGTTCAAATTCTTCCTTCTCACTCACGTCCACAGGGAGGGTAGCGAACTGGTTTCCAGACGATTTTTGAGCGTCCTTGTTCAAACTGCCTGACTTTGCAGGTAGCGCTTCGGCATTCTTTAGCTTCTTCAAATCTACCGATCATGCTGGTGAGGACCGCCTCTTTTTTCTTGCCGTGAGGCATTTTTTGCACTTTTTAGCACTTGTTTGGTGTGTGAGGGACGCAGATTCAGTTCTACCATTGTTGTATTCTTAAGCACCAGATTTGATAAACCCGGTCAGCCACTTTCGCACCGAATCCGATGACGATGTTTTCACAAAAATGGGTGGCAACTTTTCCCGTCGTTCAAATTCTTCCTTCTCACTCACGTCCACAGGGAGGGTAGCGAACTGGTTTCCAGACGATTTTTGAGCGTCCTTGTTCAAACTACCTGACTTTGCAGGTAGCGCTTCGGCATTCTTTAGCTTCTTCAAATCTACCGATCATGCTGGTGAGGACCGCCTCTTTTTCTTGCTGTGAGGCATTTTTTGCACTTTTTAGCACTTGTTTGGTGTGTGAGGGACGCACGTATGACTCGCTTTTCTGCTAATCGCAGATTCAGTTCTACCATTGTTATATTCTTTAGTAAGAAAGGCTCTATCTCACTTCAGGTGGGATGTAATCGGGTTATTTTTATTCGAATGAATTTCCAAAGAAATTCCTATGGAAAAGGCGCTAAGTTGTAACATGGTCACTCTATTCGTTTACTTTTTTTTCGATTAGCTATAAGTTATTATAAACAAGTCCAACTGAATCAAGATCACCAACGTCAAAGCTCTAGAGGGTTTGTGTCGAAACTAGCACATGGCAAGCGTTAGTATAACAGTGCTACACCTCATTTCCTCACACCCCGCCAATCCGTCAGATAAGCCACACCATCCTGGAGAAAGCACAACTTGCACCACCACGTATGGGAAGACTTGCTGCGTTAAACCTGCTGAGAAGAACTTGCACGATCAAATCCTCTCGGATAGCCTGGAAAGAATTAGAACAGAAAAGCCAGATGACAAATATGTAAGAAGGGACGAGATGCCTTCAGTAATATTTCCAAAATCTGTTCGTGTAAATTCGTTACTCGAAACTACGAAATTTCTCACGAAATTACGTACTTCCGTTCAACCTTTCCCTAATGACGCTTTCTGAGGAAAGTTACAATTTCTACTCGTCCACTTGGTCCTGAGTCGTGGAAGAGGCTGCAGCGCCGATCCAGTAGTCTAGCCCCCCGGTGTGTTTAGTGACGGTAACTCGAGTGAGACTAGTGATCTGTAGATTTGTGTAGTTAATCTTTGGTCTTTCCTGTAGTGTCTAAACTTAGCTTAGCTACCCCGCGGAAAACGGGGGGCGCACCTGGCGGGCGTTTTGTCTTGGGTGCTGCGCAAGACGTCTGGCAGATTTTCTCCCCGACTGGCCCAAGATTGTTGCCAGAATTTTGGCGAATATTCAACCGATTGAATCGATTGATTTTTGTGCCATACAGCTGTAAGTTATTTCGCCAGATTTTCGCCAGATTCGTCGGGCGTCACGCAAAACCTGGCTAAAAGAAGTGTGCCAAGTGTGTCTGAGCTGCACGACAAACGTCCGCCTGCGCCAGACATTCAAATTTACCAGATTATTTTCCGACCGGGTAGTAGGGAAACTATACCCTTTCTCAGCCTATTTCTATTATCAGCCTATCAGCACTTTGATCATGAATTACAGCTTTTTTAAAGTGTTTTTGACTGTTTCAAAGTAATAAATAGCTCAAATAGAAGTGAGCAAGCAACTCCCCATTGTTGATACATCTGAAGAAGATGATTTAATAGCGGAAAACGGCAAAAGTGATGAGAATCGGTCGAACGGCATAGAGTGATTAAAATGGGTATATTTCCCCTAGTTTGTGCGGTCCGATTCTGTGTGCGAAGAGGAATTGAAAGGAAAGTACCTAGTGTGTGTGTTCGATGTGTGTTAATCGTCGCCAAACAGCCGACGACGGCGTTTTGTTCTAGAGTCGGAACCAACCGCCTCCTACCAGCTCGTGCTCGCCACACTGCCGCCAAAAGCCTTATCCACCCTGCTGACCCCGCGGTCTCAGCGATCGAGCCCCGAAAGGCCCACTGGGATCGGGAAGGGAGACCAGACGCTACACGTGGGTCCAGGGAGAGCCATCCATCGCGCCAGCCGTTCTTGTCCAGCCGCTGGTTCAGATTCGCCGCAGGAGTTCACCAGACCGTAGACGTCGGTCCACGTGGTCACGCGCCGTCCAGGTTCCCGAAGGAGGCGACCCGTCCACAAAGCCGGCCAACCGGCCAAGCCCGATTTCAACTAGGCCGCCCCCTTAAGATCGCGCGCCTTCCATCTGCTCCAGAAGAACACCGCACTGCGTGGTGCACTAGAGACGCGTGAGTACTCACCTCTTACGTAAAAACCGCATGCGTACGCACTCGTAGACGTCGTCCGAGTTGCCAAAAACACAAACACATTTTATAAGGCTCGTTGCCCCTTCCCGAACCTATTTCCGTTGGTCACCGTTACGCCGTGACCTCCGGGCTAACGTAACCAAGCCCAAGAACAAACCCGCACACAGATAGTAAGTAGAGAGAGAGAGAGAGAGAGAGATAGAGAGAGAGAACCAAGAAGAGAAGCGGAAATGAACACGTAGGATACTACAAACATGTAACTTAAACCTAGTTTAAAAATGTACAATTAAAAACCACATTTAGCTATATTGCATATTTCGTTTTTCACCTCTCCCAAGACGTTGTTGGCGTAGTTGTTTTTGCTGAACGAAATATCTCTCTCTCCAGATTAGTTGCACGGGTCTAGAGGTCTCTCGCTTCGCATCCGACGTCTCCACGTTTTTGTTATTGTGCAAGTGCAAGGCTGCTTGGAAATCTCAGCCTGGGATCTTTCCCCGTCGCAGCGATTGGTGCGGGGGTAGAAATTATCCTGTGTGGATCCAGAGCGAACAGGTGACTGGTTGTTCGGACGGACAACGGGTTAACCCGTTCAGTTTTGGATATTTTTGGAGTCATCGCACGCGAAGCACCTATTTTGAGTCCCTTTAACGTTCCCCATTCATTTCAGGTTTTTACAAAACGACCCGCCCTGCGGCTGGGTCTAGTCGGGCACAAACCAGGCTAGTCAGAGGTGGCGCATAATCCGTTTGCTAATTAACAAACCCGTGGGACGGTTATCGGACGGATTTCTTCGTGGCTACGATTTGCGTACCACAAAGTGTTAGTTTTGTTTTCGTACACCTGAACGATTCGTGGTGACATCTGCGTAATAGCCTAATTTTTTTTTTGCGGCCCCCGTTCTGCAACCAATCGTTTGGGCAACAGAGCTATGTGTCGCGTGACTTGCTGCACATATTTTCAAAAACATCAACTTTATTCTGAAAATCATCAACGCACAAATTAAGCAAAGCATGAAAGAAATACCACAAATTTTCTGTACCATTTGCACTATTTAGTTTTTGAGAGGGGTCATATGCTCTACCCAACTTTTGGGGAAAAAACTAAAAATTTATATTTTTCATGGTTTTTGTAAATACACAACTTTTGTTGATAATGTCACAAATTCTCCACAAATTATGGCGTTTTAGTTTTTGAAAGTATACAAGTACGACCAACTTGTTTGATTTGTTAATAAATTATTAAAAGTTCAGTGCACACATTTTATTTTTATGGCAAAAAATTTCTACAAATTTTCCACAAATTATGGACTATTTAGTTTTCAAAAGGCTGACTTGGTCCTCCTAACTTCTATAGGCTTTGGTGCACAAACAAATAAATACGCTTACTTACAAAATCAGAATAAGCCTAACTTGAATTATATATGTGTTTTATTCCTTAAATAAACTCGTATCCGACAATGAGAGAAGTGCACCAACTTTTCAAAACATTGTCAACATAACTGTGAAAAGGAAACACAAAATTTTCAAACTTGAAAACAAAAAACAAAATGAAAATTGAAAGAGTCATGCGCTCTTTACCACAAGCGCATCGGGTAATCTATCATTTATGAGGCATTTTCCCTCAAATGCACACACAAAAGTACAAAACATACCAAATCCCGATTTTTATCAAAATCGGCCGCCCCACTTTCCCAATAGTTTTGCGACTTTGTTTTTTTTCTAAAACCTCTATTTTCAAAAATTAATCTGAAAAAATGGAAACAAACAAAAGAAGATATCCAGTCGCCTTAAACCATTAAAACGTATATCTCATAAATAGGGGAGCGCGAATTTGGCCGCCCTAAGGAAATTGCGACGGCTGTATACATCCCTGACAGCCGACGGTTTGTCCGACGGAATTCGGGCCCTTTTCGTGCGTATATGCAACAATTTGTAAGCAAGCCGTCGTTGACGGGCCTTTTTCGGGTGCCTTTGTTATTTAAGCGGTAAACGGACTTCGGAAGGAATCGGTCAAGAAAAATTTCAAATGGGCAGCAGCGGCAGCGAAAGCAAGCCAGATAGGGTGAAGAAAAGCCCCAAGAAATCGTTCCCTCTCCTTTGTTCTGCTATTCGTAAAGCTGTTTCTTGACCCCTTCCTTTCGATCTGCGTACTAGCCTTTTGAATATCCTGCCATTATCTGACGTACATATTTCGGCTTTTTTGTTCTAGGGTTTGTTATGGAAAAAAGTATTTTGTATTTAAATGCGATTTATATAAATATTAAACTAATTTTGATAACTTATAATTACAACACACTTTAATTAATACACTGTTTCTCGGTGGAAATTATGAAATTGAAATTAGAGTCTGAAAAATGAAATTAAGCCACCACCGGAAACTGAAAATCGTCCACTCGCACAAGTTTCATTTCTATCATCAGAACATGAGAATGACTCGATAGATTGCTGTTCCAATTCCTAAAGTAATATATTTTAAACAAGCTGGAAAGTTTTCAATGTTCTGTTGAACCCTTTTGTTACATTGATAGTTTGAAATCATAATTTTGCTAGATTGATTCTTGAATGTATGGAACAATTTGAAATCGTTGCCTTTGCTAAGCTATTTCTCCGATAGTTTTTTTTTTGCTGGAATTCCTTTTTGAGTAATTTACGTTTCCAAAATGCCCATACATGTTGAAGAAAATCTTTCGCATTTAGAAGATTTGTTAGTTCAAAATTTTGAATCGATTTTTTCAGCGGCCGCCATTTCAGAACCACTGCACAGTGGTCCGAAACCGAAATCTAGCGTGACAAAATTGATAGCGGCCACACGTTAAGAATTAGGGCTTTGGTGTCTTCGGGACAAATGATCAGGGTCAATTGGGGCATCTTTTGGTATGGTGGACATTAGGGTGGTCCAAATTTTAGGGTGGTTCAGAATTTTTATTTTGGCGGGATGACAAGATAGCGCTTTGGTGTCTTGAGAAAAGTTGTAGGGAACACCATTTTGAGCAACTTTGCTGAAGATCACAAAGCTCTATCTTCAATCGGGAAGTTTCTAGAGCCATTTTTGTAATTTAGGTTGAATTGTTATGAAAAAATGAGTTTTTTGAATTTATCAACTCAGGCTTATGTCGCAGTGAGTTGGTGTCTTCTAGACAATTGTAGAGCTTATCAAAACACGCATTTATCTTCCAAGAGAACGAAAATCGGACCTTTTAAACGAAAGTTACAGCCAAAATACGACGAAAAAGACGCCATTTTGAAATGTGAATAACTCGATAAGGTGGTGGAGTTTGACCTCGCTCTTGGAAGCATCTGAAAGTACACATTCTAAAGTACATTTGCTGAAAATATATCGGAGGTCTTTTTTGTTAAACTTATTTAATCTCAATTTGAAAATGAGCATTTTTAAATCGTTTTTTACCCATAACTTTTGATAGGATTGTGTAATAGTCTGAACACCACTGCATTCCCAACATACCCATTCACACTTAATTTCCATTTTTCATTACCATGCCCGGACCTCGCACAACAAGACCAGGTTTTGTCTTTCAAAACACAAACCCTGCCTGGCTGTAGAGCCCACACACAGTTAGAACCACTTGGCGCAAGCATAATTGCTGATGCTTGCGTATAGCCTTTTTCGAACCATATTTAGGTTCATCGACAATTGGCCGGGACGCTGACTCCTGCTGAGCCAGCGCAAGGGTTCAACCCAGTACAAGCCAACTCCAGAAGTCTATACTGTAGCACGTAAGTGTCACCACTCAAATTACATGTGATGCAACAAATTTGACTTGTATAAATACCCGAGTTCAAATAAACAAAAATGAGTCTTTTCGGCTGGAACATCAAGGCGACTTGTCTACTTTATTTCGAGCTCCGAGCTGGTTACTGCTCCTCGCAGTCTACCACACCTTGGATAGCTCTTAATGCAAAGAAAGTCCCTGCAGGTTTCCCCGCGGTTCTTACGCCTCGTAGTGCCGAACGTTTTGAGATATAATATGGCGACCGTGACAGGACTTCGCGTCAAAGTTTTGACAGCACGCCGTAGTGACCCGAAATGCCACCACACTGGAAAATCTTTCGTGCCGCGTTAGTGCACCGAACAGTGACCGAGCTAAGTGACCAAGTTAGCACAGTTTGATTTGTTAAAGTGTGAAAAAAAATAACATTTTAAGTTAACGATGGGTACTGAACAAAGTACACCAAAGCCGCCCTTATTGCATGAGGAGACAATACGCATCATAAACGCGAATGTGCTGCAAACAGCTCACTTGGAAAAAAGTGCGAGCGCGACAACGGTGTTAGCATATGCAGCTGTAGCAGTAATTTTTATTACGCTCGCATATGTGCTATATCGTGCCATAATTAAGTTCGAACGGATGAGAACAGAGGACAGACTACGAAGAGTAGTATCGCTCTCAAGCATCGTAACGCAAAAGTGAAGTGGTGATTAAGAAAGAACAATAAGTTTCATCTTGGCGATCATCTACTAAGACGCGATCGCAACGAGCAACGAGTTGGAATCGAATGAGGTCACCAACAACAGCAGCAGTAGCAGCACCCAGATGCAGCCAGATAAAAAAAAAAACAAACAACCGTAAAGGGGAGCGCGCTTTTAGCGGACGCATATCCTTACGCGGTGTTTCTACACGGACTCAACATCGGTAATCATCCGGACGGGGAGCGTCGGTTGTGAGAACGGACGATTCCAGCACAACCCGAACCGCAGACCCGCAGCAACATCAGTATCGAGACAACAAGTAACAAGAAGTAACAATTGATGAAAATTTTTGAAACAAAGTAAGTTCTACAAATGTCAGAAACTATAGATAGTAACATAAAAAAATTAAATAACATACTAAGCACATTAGAAAAAAAACCCAAATAGAAGATTTCAAACGAAAACACTAATTCTTAAACGCGATATCGCGAAAGAATGCTATAAAGAAATAGTAGAGTTATTATTAAAACATGAAAAATCTATTAGAGAAGACCAACTTAATTTCTTAATTAAAACAGCAAGAGAAATTAATTACAAAATAGAAAATTTTATAAATTTACGTTTGAAAACTTCTAAAACAAAAAGACTATCGTTTAAAACAATAGTCAAAATAATTATAATCTTAAGAAAATACAAAAGAAACACTTTTCAAAAAATCGAAGACTTTATTACTATGACTTCTGCATTGGATATGATAAAATTGGTCTCCTCCCTTCCCGAGCATGGGTAAATAACAAGGGAAATGTGTAATAATACCTTTCTCTGGTATCAATACCAAATTTTGGTATTCCTGGACCCTTTAAAATTTGTCTTAAGGATTATGCAAGAGCAAAATATGGTATCATACCAATTTAAGGTATTGTTTTAATATTGCAAAATTGCAGCATTTGTCAATGGTCGAACACCACATTTTGGTATTCTTTTGGTATTACAGTATTTTATCAAATTCCTCTGAAACTATGGGAAAATTTTGACCAATTTTGACAAAATAATTAATTTTGCACTAAAATGATGTATCAAAGCAAATGCTTTAATTGAAAACCGGAAATTTCAAACTTGATTTTAAACATTTTTGATATACCCCCTAAAGAAATTACTTGAAATTGTGGAAAATTTTCTAAGTCAGGATGCCACATTTTGGTATTATTTTGGTATTGAAAGGTTTCATCAATTTTCTCTGAAACTATCGAAATTTTTCAAAAATTTTGACGAGATAATTAATTTTGCGCTAAAAGGACTTGAAACCCAAAAATGTTAAAGCTGATTTAATTTTTTTTTGTGATATGCCCACTAATATTTTTTTCAAACACGTTGAAATTTCTCTAAGTCGGGATAACCAAATACTTTGAAAAACGAATCAATCAACAGATTATTGAATTTTGGTGAATTTCAATCCAGTTTCATTTTAATAATACTTATTTTTCAATCTTGTTATTTTTTCAGAAGCTTCAAGAACTTCAAGCACAGGCCGTTCATCAATGACAAATGCATTCGATGTGGTGAAGAATATCACTAAGAACAACATGGAATCATCAGGTGAGTAGATTTTGCTGTTTCATATGGATCATTTCCGTTTTTTTCACTAACTGCAAATGTTGCACAAAAAATGGTATGAAAATACCAAATTTTGGTAATACTTGTGCAAATACCAGCGACCAAAATGTGCTCTTGGTTGCCCAGTAATAGATGGTAAAATACCATGAAATCATACCAAAATCATGTATGTGGAAGACCACAGGAATACCAAAATATGATTTTCCAAGGGCGCGGGAGTACCTAAAATTAAAACCATGGCAATACCAAGTTTTGGTATTCAAGCAATGTTCAAAAATCCAGAAGACCTCAACTTGGTATTGAAATGGTTTTATTTTGTGGTATTTTTTTACCCTTGGAATAACATGGTTTGGTATTGTTGCGCCCTTCCACATACAAGATTTTGGTATGATTTCATGGTATTTTACCATCTATTACTGGGCAACCAAGGGCACATTTTGGTCGCTGTTATTTGCCCAAGTAATACCAAAATTTGGTATTCCCGTGTTATTTACCCCTGCTCGGGATTACGACGGGGAGTCGAGCAAACTCCCAGTCAAATCAATCCGAATTCTGAAACGGAATCTAATTAGAATCTTATACAAATTCCGTTTCAAGCGCAACAACCGGTTCGAACACGGAACCGGTTGTTGCGTTTGAAACGGAATTTGTATACGATTCTAATTAGATTCCGTTTCAGGATTCGGATTGATTTGACTGGGCTTGAGTGCACATTAGATGCACTCAAGACCATTAAACCTCTGGTAACGGAGGCAAATAAAGCAGCTACCCTGCAATCTATTGTATCCAGATGGTAGAGCGCGTCAGTTCGTGCCAGAAATTGACAATGCAACAACTATAGATACAATTATGGCAGCACTGGGTGGGTGCAAAATAAAAACCAGCCCAGAAGCTGCCCTGGTAACGTTAAACGCCACTAAACAAACTGGCGATATAAAAACCTTCACTCGGGAAATCGAGAAACACACGTTGGCTCTCGAGCAAGCGTATCGTGATGACGATATGCCCGGTGATACTGCAAATAAATATGCCAGTAAAGCTGGCATAAAGGCACTGGCGAATGGTTTAAAAAATAAAGAAGCGAAAACCATTATAAAAGCCAGTGCAGGAGCTGGAAAAATATTGAAGCTTTCCGATGCAATTAACATTGCATTGGAAGAATCAATTGATACTCCTGGCGAAATACTATTATTCCAACAATCTAAATCAAATAAAAATTACCGCAACAATAATGGTAACAATAATAACACAAGCGGTAATAATTACCGTAATCGTAATGGTAACAACCGTTATCATGGCAATTATAACAATAATTATAATAATAATTATAACAATAATAATCGTAACCATAACAATAATAATCGCAATCGTAACAATAACAGAAACAACAATCGAAATAATAACAATAATTATAACAATAACAATAATTATAACAATAACAATAATTATAATAATAGAAATAACAATAATCAGTCAAATAGAGGTAATGGTCATGGGAATAACAGAAACCCTCACCAAATTTTTCAACTAAATACTGATCCCAACAATCAACAAAACGTTCAAACTCAGAACGTTAATAACAACCAAACCGGGTCAAACAGAGAAAACCAACATTTTTTAGACTAGACGCAAATTTTTTCCGTAAACAATGCCTCAGCGAATTTTGTATTTATCACTGCAGGCATGGCCAACTCAAAATGCAGTTTTATAATTGACACAGGTGCTGATATCTCAATATTTAAAGCCGGTAAATTGAAACCCGAGCAAAAAGTAAATACCGCAAAGCAGTACAATTTAACAGGAGTTACAGATGGATCAATACGTACATTGGCCGAAACTGAAACTCAATTGAAATTTGAGGGACTGGGCCATTCGGCAGAATGACGGTCGGCGGAATGACGTTCGGCAGACAACCAGAAGGCAGAAAAGGTCATTCGGCAGACAAACATTCGGCAGAAAGTACATTCGGCGGAAAAGTACGAATGGCAGAAAAATGTTCGGCAGAAAAGGTCAAATGGCAGACAGGGTCATTTGGCGGAACGTCGATTGGCAGAAAAGCACATAAGGCAGAAAGGTTCATATGGCAGAAAAGTACAGAAGGCAGACAAACAAATGGCAGAAAAGATCATTAAGCAGAATATATCATAAGGCAGAATATTATTTGGCAGACAAAGTCATTTTTGTCTAACTTCCTACCAGCAACTTTATCGAGACAGAACCCAGTGAGACAACCTGGACTGAGCTTACGACTTAACCTGTAGGTCCGACGGGGGCCAACATTCAATTTCCCGTCCGACGGCAGGCGTGACCAGACAAATCTTTAAAGGGCATAAAATTTCCGATCTTTTGCTGCCCATACATCAATGTTTTCTATAAAACCCACGTTTTTAAATACCTGGGCTTTTTGCCCAGTTTGATCCACTAGAAAAAAATTACGAAAGTCCATACATTTTTGGCAGATTGCTCAAACGAAACCATAACAACGTTTTTGCTTAAGTATTTAAAAACGTGGGTTTTATAGAAAACCTTGATGTATGGGTATCAAAAGATCGGAAATTGTATGCCCTTTCCAATGCCACAGAGATTGACTTGTGAATCGTGGACCGGTTCGGATGCCGGCGGATTTTCCGACGACGAAATTTCGGGTTTAAACGAAATTCCAACGAAAAATCTATTCTATCGATACAAAGACTCCCAAAACGGTGTTATACCCACAATTAGCAATTCTATGGTAATATATTGACGTTCAGTTAAATTAAATGTTTGCAAAACTAAGTTTAGATAAGTTTTATATAGAATTTCCAGAGTTATTTAAACTTTCATACTAAGTAAGTAGTAAACTTGATATTCAAACCAAATTATTTTGTTAATCAGTCAAGGATGCCTATTTGGAGTTGGGAGACTGGAATTATGGTGATTTATCAACAAATAACTTTATTTATGTTAATTTTTCGAAAGGTGTAGGGGAGAGTGGGGAGACTTGATCCCCTTTTTTGTATCGCACATAACTCTGCCAATTTCTCACAAAACTATGAACTTTTTGCAAGAATTGAAAGCTTAAACATACAACTATGTTTGGCTAATAAGGGTATTTCATCAGATAAACTCTTCGAATCATGCCAAGCGTTTTAAAAAAATATATTAAACCGCCATTTTCAAAATGTTGGGAGTAATTTGATCCCCTATTCAACATTTTGAAGAAATCTTAAGCAAAATGTTTCTTATTCATCCAATCTTTTAATTTTCTATAAGTTACAGCAATTTCACATTAAACCTGTACGTTTGTTTTCAAAATATAACAAGTTTAGCATGCAAAATATTTAAAAACTTAAAATTTTCTTTTTTAGACCAAAATTGAGCATGTTTACAAAAGCTGGTAATTTTTGTTTACAAAACTTTTGAAAAATGGTTCAAACTGCAGTAAGTTATGTTCAACTATACTGAAGGAAACTATGTACGAAAACCCAGCTCAATTAATTAATCTTGAGGCTGATTCCAGTGACTGTAAAAATGCAGGGATCAAGTCTCCCTAAACGTACTTTTTCAAACAATTGTTTGTAAAAATAGTATGACGATAAATTTAACGTCAAATGCGGAAGGGTTTTGGAGTTGATATGTTTATCAAGCAATTCATGTATAAAAAATATTTTTTTAAATAATTTTTGAGTGTTTTCTATACTTATCAAAACAAAGAAAAAAGATCTCTTGGAAGTTTTTTGCAGCACTTTTTAGAAAAATGTGTGTAACTCAATCTAAACATTTTTTTAATTTTTTTTCTTTGTTTTCTACAATGAGTTTTAGTTGATTTCACACAACTTTCTAGAACAAAGCCAATTGTTTTACCCACATGCTGACGAGATACAGGCTTGGGATCAAGTGTCCCCGGGGATCAAGTCTCCCCACTCTCCCCTACAAACTTTTGTTGCACCTTTTTTTATTTCTTTTTATGGAAATCATCTTTTCATGAGCTTTTTATAGCAAAATGTTCGGCATGAGTTTCTGAATAAAACGTAGTACTAGGTTTTTGACAAACTTTTAATTGTTTATATGTTTCATCACAAAATGTGTATAGTGCCCAAGGGGTGTAAATATTTTTTTTACATACAGTACTTTCTTTTAATGTGTACCAACATTGACCAAAATATGACATCGGTATTACGTCTACAGCCCGAGTTATTCAACTGTCTCATTATAGACGCACTTGGCAGGAACAATGAGACACTCTACGAAAATCAATTATTTTCTAATAAAATGTCATGTTTTAGTATTGTTCCGTTGCAGGTAACTTGCCTTAATTATTTTAAAACAATTTTACCAACTTGAAACTTAAATTAACAAAAGTTATACCAAAAAGTATTAGAATTTTGTAAAATCCATATATTTATACCAAAAAACTTTAAGTTTTTTGTTAAATGGTGTTAAAACTCAATAAATTTGCCAAAAATCACTTTCAATTCATATTTTGAAAAGTTACATATAGTGCGTCCATCCCGGGAATTCCCGGGACAAAACTCCCGGGATTTTTCCAAAACCGGGAATTTCCGAATCCCGGGATTTTTATATTTTATCCCGGGAATCCCCGAAATCGGTAAAAATATCAAATTTTGGTCTGGAAATTCAGATTTTGTTGTGGAATAGATGAACAACGATTAAAAAATAAAAATAAAATATTAAGCATAATTTTACTTATAGAGAATAATTGTCAGATCCGTAAATTGCCGTAAATTGCTTAGCGCTTGAAATATTTTCGCTTCACTTTTATATTCATGAATTTAAATTGAAAAAAAGTAATTTTAAATATTTTTTTATGAAACATCTTTGGCAACAAAGACGAATGTATCGAATCAGAACAGCTGTTTTAGTTTATTTTTTGCATAATGTTTTGATTTTTCTGATTGATTTCGGTTAAAACAGAAACAGAACAAAACAATTAGTACACCGATCTCCAAATTAATTGCTCTGAAATCTCGTGTACTTATTCAGTTTGTACTTCAGATTTTCTCCAGTTGGCGGTAGGGACATTAAGATAATTTGTAAAATATTGTTTGTTATGATTTTATCTGCTGTTTTTTTATTTGTTGTTTTAGACATTTTAAAAAATTGTTGAAGCTTTTCTGGTCATGTCATATAAAAAATAAAAATATGTATTAATAAGAGACTTATTTAATTTGAATCACACTGGATTAAAAATTTTGATACATTTAAAAACCAAAGCACAAGAAAGAGCAAAAACTAATCTTTCAAGCTATTTAAAACGGCTATTCTTGTTCAGATTGAAGAGTAGATTTTCACCAATGAACAGTATTGAGCTAAATCCATGATTTTTATCGCCCTAGTTACATAGATTTTGAAAAGAAGAAAAATCAAAGTGTCTCATTGTTACCCATGGGCTGAAAGGAGTGAGAAACAATAAGGTAGCCCTGGATTCTCGGTATATTCTTAATTTTGGCCAAACCAAATGAAAGGACATTGTAGCCCAACTCATTCCCTATGAAACGTCAAAAAAAATCTGGAGAAATGTTAGTTTTGGTGTTTACGGCTGCCTATGAGCGAAAAACTAATTTTTGTCCATAATTTACTTTTACACCCCAGAATCAAACATTTATGAATAACTTTTCAAGGGAGCTTCCATAACCAAAGCCACTATTATGGCAGACGTGTATCGTGTAGACACACCTTTCCCCAAAATATGAGCCTGTTTGGTTGAAACTACTACTTGTGAGAGCCATTTTATCATTGTTCCCCGTGTCTCATTGATGACTACTCTGCCCTAACCTACATTGTCGTGTTTGCCATTATCATTAGAATTGTGAAATTTTGTGCAGTACAAGTGAAAATTATTCCCAGTCAATCAATCGAAATTCTGAAACAGACCCCCAAAATTCGTTTTAAATACTGAGATATTCCACAAAAACCAAAAAAACTTCGTGCATTTTTGTCATTTTCCATATGAAAGAAGTTTCAAACTTGTCGTGCTATCTTGACACAGCCTGAAATTTGATGTAAGTGCGACAATCGGGTACTAAAGCCCTATGTAAATTTTTATGAACAACTGTAAAAAACACGATAAAAAACCATTTGTGATCACTTTTTTTCATTTTAATGCAAAAAAATATTGTCAAGACAACATTTTTTCGATGGCTCAAGTATGGTCCCCTTGGAACGGGCTGTCAAGTAGGACCTTTCCTGTCAAGAAGGACCGTGAAGTTAATGTTTTAACTGGTGGATCAATTCTCAAATTTAGTTCTCGGCTTATCAGTCCCAGTAGCAAGTAAAACGAAAATTTTGTTTTTTTATATATAATATCATTTTCAAGGGTTTTTTTTAAATTGAATTAAAAATCCATTTTAAATCCTTTGCGGTCGTTGTACTCAGAAAAATAAGCTTTATCGTTATGACCAATAATATCACAAATTTAAACATCATTTTAGGACCCAATTGGCCAAAGGGATTTCAGGTCAGAAAGCGTTTGACACAGATACGAGCTCGACTACCGTAAACCTTTTCAATTATATTTCGGGACTCCGGCAACCAAATTCAGCCAAACTTCGGGGCAATGCACAGAATGGTCAACTAAACATACTGTAATTGTTATTGTTTACATTGCGTGCTCTCGTTTTTGTTTATTCAAGATCAAACTTTAAAACTCGTTTTTCTCGGAACGTCAAATACGACGTACGACAAAACAGCACGACAGCGATAAATAATTGTAAAGAGAGGTTTGGATTATCTTAACGTGAAGACTTCCATCATTGTCATGATTTTTCGTTCAAAGATATAAATTTTGCGTCGCTTTCATTATTTTGACAAAATTCCTCCAACAAGTTGTTTAGAATAGTGCCCTACACATGCTGATTCTTTTTGGTAACGATTATCCCATTCCTTGAAAATTTATGGAAATCGTCATTAATCAATGACTGCCCAGTAGGACGTCAATGACTGTGCCACAAAATTTTATAAATTTTGAAGCACATTTGATTTAGATCAAAAATTCTTTCAGTGGCTTCAAGAAGGTAACAACCGGCACATGCTGATTCCTTTTGGTGCTGAAATTCGTTAAATTGAATTTAATACAGAATCTATATATATAAAAAAAATTCGACGGTTTTGTTCGAACGCGAATCAGTTCAATACGGAGTGTCGGATCGAGGTGCTTTTTGTTGCGTTAGGTTGGTGTAAGCCCAAGGAAGGTTTATATGCTAAAAAATTTCCACTTTGGCCACTCTTTGAGCGATTCCGGAGCATCTGCAGATTGTATGGAAAAATGTACGTAAACTCAAATTTTGATCACAGGAGGCTGAATTAGCAAAAAAAGCAAAAAACGTCAAAAAACGAAAAAAAAAGCAGAACGAAGTTTGTCGGGTAAGGCTTGTATTTTATAATGATGATGATCAATTTTCTTCGAAAATGATCAACGGCTTCACCTCAAGCTAAGAACCAGATTATCCGTTCGACGCAGTGATGGACGCAGAACTTTGCGGCTGTCATCATAGCCTGCCTGTCATCGACCATTGAACATAGTATGCTCTGTAGATTGTTCAACTGACAGATCACAGAAAAATCGAACTGGCGCAAAGTGCTGCGTCCACCACTGCGTCAAACGAATAATCTTGTTCTTACCTTTACCGTTTCAAACCTGTGGACACCTAGTTTCGAGTAGAAATCACGCAATAGAGAAACGCCAAGATAATGCTGAAGCTCGAACAAGTTATTTGTTTTGTATGATTGACCTGAAAACCGAAATTACAGCACACCACAATGGTCCTGAATAACAAAACCGTGCGTCGTCGCTAGAAAACCGCTTAACAATGTCGAAAAATATTGATATTTTGAATTTTGACGTCGTACGGTTGCACGGACGACAAACGATGGACGGACTCAGCAAGGTGTACAAAAGTACCGCGAAAATGTGATCTTTTTGTACTTTGATTTTGAGTCTAAACAAATAGATTTTTTAATTCATTATTGTTTTGTGTATTGTTTTCGAACGTTTCCAACTAAGAAGAGATCCTGCCAAACAAAGCTTTCTGCTGAATGGTTTTCTGCTGAACGACTTATTCGGCCCAATGAGTTATTCTGCCATTTGTACTATTCCGCTCAACGACATTCTGCCAAACGACTTATTCGGCCTAACGAGTTATTCTGCCATTTGTACCATTCCGCCTAATGACATTCTGCCAATTGATTTTCTGCCAAACAAGCTTTTCTGCCAAACGTATTTTCTGCCGAATGACCTTTTCTGCCGAATGACCCATTCCGCCGATTGTTTTTCTGCCGTTCGGCTTTCCGCCGAATGTCATTCTGCCGAATAATTTTCTGCCGAATGGCCCAGTCCCGAAATTTGATAATGGATTGATCGTCAGTCATATGTTCCAAGTCGTCCCTAGCGATTTTCCCATAATAACAGATGGACTCCTAGGACGCGATTTCTTTATTAAATACAAATGTTCAATTAACTATGAAAATTGGTTATTGACATTTAATTTTCAAGAGAACACCGTTGAGGTACCAATTGAGGATAATTTAAATAACTCAATAGTAGTACCGCCCAGGTGCGAAATAATTAGAAGAATTCCACAACTTAGTGTCGATGAGGATTCTGTTGTGTTTTCTGAGGAAATCCAACGAGGATTATTCTGCGGAAACACAATAATATCCCCTAACACAAGTTGTGTGAAATTAATAAATACAACGAATTCACCAATTTTACTGAAGAAATTTAAACCGAAAATTGAACCATTAAGGAATTTTGAATTATTGATCCTAAACAACCAAAACAGAGTTGAAGACATAATTGAAAAAATAAATTTTGATGAAATTCCAAACTATACACACGACCCTTTAAAACAATTAATCACAAAATTTTCGGATATTTTCTGCTTACCCGACGAAAAACTAACCACAAATAATTTCTATGAACAAAAAAATAACCTCACTGACCCTAGTCCAGTATATATCCCTAATTATAAAACTATACATTCACAAAAACCCGTAATTGAGGAACAAGTTAAAAAAATGATAAATGACAAAATTATTGAACCATCTGTATCGAATTATAATTCACCAATTTTATTGGTGCCCAAAAAATCAAGTGATGGTTCTAAGAAATGGAGATTATGTGTTGTTAGAGATTTAGGAGTCATACTTGATTCTAAAATGACTTTCATCGAACATTACAACACGATGGTATTCAAAGCAACTAATATGCTCAACTTCATAAAAGAGCAGTTCTCTAGGATTTCGGTCATTCGATTTTTTTTGTATTTTTTAATCCGACTGAAACTTTTTTGGTGCCTTCGGTATGCCCAAAGAAGCCATTTTGCATCATTAGTTTGTCCATATAATTTTCCATACAAATTTGGCAGCTGTCCATACAAAAATGATGTATGAAAATTCAAAAATCTGTATCTTTTGAAGGAATTTTTTGATCGATTTGGTGTCTTCGGCAAAGTTGTAGGTATGTATACGGACTACACTGGAAAAAAATAATACACGGTAAAAAAAATTTGGTGATTTTTTTATTTAACTTTTTAACACTAAAACTTGATTTGCAAAAAAACACTATTTTTAATTTTTTTTATTTTTTGATATGTTTTAGAGGACATAAAATGCCAACTTTTCAGAAATTTCCAGGTTGTGCAAAAAATCATTGACCAAGTTATGAACTTTTTAATCAATACTGATTTTTTCAAAAAATCGAAATTTTGGTCGCAAAAAATTTTCAACTTCATTTTTCGATGTAAAATTGAATTTGCAATCAAAAAGTACTTTAGTGAAATTTTGATAAAGTGCACCGTTTTCAAGTTATAGCCATTTTTATGTAACTTTTTTCAAAAAAGTCGCAGTTTTTCATTTTTTTAAATTAGTGCACATGCTTGTCCACTTTTGAAAAAAATATTTTTGAAAAGCTGAGAAAATTCTCTATATTTTGCTTCATCGGACTTTGTTGATACGACCTTTAGTTGCTGAGATATTGCAATGCAAAAGTTTAAAAACAGGAAAATTGATGTTTTCTAAGTCTCACCCAAACAACCCACCATTTTTCAATGTCGATATCTCAGCAACTAATGGTCCGATTTTCAATGTTAAAATATGAAACATTTGTGAAATTTTCCGATCTTTTCGAAAACAATATTTTCAAAATTTTGAAATCAAGACTAACATTTTAAAAGGGCGTAATATTCAATGTTTGGCCTTTTTAAAATGTTAGTCTTGATTTGAAAATTTTGAAAATATTGTTTTCGAAAAGATCGCAAAATTTCACAAATGTTTCATATTTTAACATTGAAAATCGGACCATTAGTTGCTGAGATATCGACATTGAAAAATGGTGGGCTGTTTGGGTGAGACTTGGAAAACATCAATTTTCCTGTTTTTAAACTTTTGCATTGCAATAACTCAGCAACTAAAGGTCGTATCAACAAAGTCCGATGAAGCAAAATATAGAGAATTTTCTCAGCTTTTCAAAAATATTTTTTTCAAAAGTGGACAAGCATGTGCACTAATTTAAAAAAATGAAAAACTGCGACTTTTTTGAAAAAAGTTACATAAAAATGGCTATAACTTGAAAACTTGAAACGGTACTTTTTGATTGAAAATTCAATTTTACATCGAAAAATGGAGTTGAAAAATTTTTGCGACCAAAATTTCGATTTTTTGAAAAAATCAGTATTTATTAAAAAATTTATAACTCGGTCAATGATTTTTTGCACAACCTGGAAATTTCTGAAAAGTTGGCATTTTATGTCCTCTAAAACATATCAAAAAATAAAAAAAATTAAAAATAGTGTTTTTTTGCAAATCAAGTTTTAGTGTTAAAAAGTTGAATAAAAAAATCACCAAATTTTTTTTACCGTGTATTATTTTTTTCCAGTGTAGTCCGTATCCATACCTACAACTTTGCCGAAGACACCAAATCGATCAAAAAATTCCTTCAAAAGATACAGATTTTTGAATTTTCATACATCATTTTTGTATGGACAGCTGCCAAATTTGTATGGAAAATTATATGGACAAACTAATGATGCAAAATGGCTTCTTTGGGCATACCGAAGGCACCAAAAAAGTTTCAGTCGGATTAAAAAATACAAATATTAAAATTGAAGAAAAAAGACCGATTTCGTAGAGAATTGCTCAAAACGATTCAGTTATAACTTTAAGGACCCCTATACATTGAAAACATTGTTCATAGCTTATGTTCGCTCTATTCTTGAATATTGTAGCGTCGTGTGGAGTCCACACATCAAAACACACGAAACCCGTATTGAATCAGTGCAAAAACAATTTTTACTATTTGCTCTTCGTAAACTAGGGTGGACAGTGTTTCCTCTTCCTTCGTATATTGCACGCTGTATGTTAATAAGCTTAGAAACACTTGTAAATCGTCGTGAATTCGCTTCTCTCTCGTTCGTAAATGATCTTATTGCAAACCGAATTAATTCTCCAGAGTTGTTACAAACATTAAATTTCTATGAACCCACACGCGTATTGAGAGCACGTGAGCCTTTCGCATTGCATTTCCACAGAACTGACTACGCTAAACACGGGCCCATGAATAGAATGATGGAAACTTATAACAAATATAATAACATAATCGATTTCACAATGACAAAATCCACCATGAAAAAACAGTTCTACAATCAAAGATAGATGTTCCCCCCTTGTAATTAGAAACTAAGCAACGATCATGTAGTCTACGTATGTTTGACGAATAAATAAATAAATAGATTAGTCGTTGATTTCCGTCAGTTAAATAAAAAAATATTGGCAGATAAATTTCCATTGCCGAGAATAGATACGATTTTAGACCAGCTAGGAAGAGCTAAATATTTTAGCACCCTAGACTTGACATCTGGATTTCACCAGATTCCTTTAGAGGAGGAATGTAGAAAATTTACTGCATTCTCCACGGATACTGGGCACTTCCAATTTTTAAGATTACCGTTTGGTTTGAACATTAGCCCAAATAGTTTTCAAAGGATGATGACCATTGCAATGGCAGGTCTCACTCCTGAAGTAGCTTTTATTTATATTGACGATATTATTGTCATAGGATGCTCAATGAGACATCACATTAAAAATTTAACTACTGTTTTTGAAAGATTGCGACATTACAATTTGAAGCTTAATCCTTCAAAATGTAATTTTTTTAAATCTGAAGTAACTTATCTGGGGCACAAAGTCACAGATAAAGGAATACTCCCAGATGATTCTAAATATGAATCACTGGTTAAATATCCAGTGCCGCAGAATGCTGACGAAGTTCGAAGATTCGTCGCATTTTGTAACTACTATAGAAAATTCGTTGAAAATTTTTCAACAATTGCTCACCCTTTAAACCAGTTATGTAAAAAGAATTGCAAATTTGACTGGTCTGTTCAGTGTCAACTCGCCTTCGACACACTGAAACACAAACTGCTTTCACCAAAAATTTTACAATACCCTGATTTTGCCAAAACTTTTATTCTCACAACGGATGCTTCTAACGTCGGTTGTGGAGCAATTTTATCCCAAATCACTAGTGAAGGCGATCGACCGATAGCCTACGCTAGCAGAACTTTTACACCTGGTGAGAAAAATAAGTCTGTTATTCTCAAAGAACTAACAGCAATCCACTGGGCAATTAACTACTTCAAACCATATCTTTACGGAAATAGGTTTGTAATCAGAACTGATCACAGACCACTTGTACATTTATACGGAATGAAAGACCCAACATCCAAATTGACACAAATGCGTTTGGATTTAGGAGAATTCAATTTCGATGTAATATATATAGCTGGTAAGGAAAACGTGGGTGCGGACGCGCTCTCACGAATAGTTATAACAAGTGAACAACTACAAAATATGCAAATGCTCGTAGTAAACACGAGATCAATGCAGAAAACGAAAAGCATGCAAAGCACGCAGGTTGATACTAGTATCACCTATCAAGCGGCTTATACAGTTGAAAACATTAATGAAACGAGAAAATTATGAAAAAGAATTAAAGAAAATGAGAATCGATCGAATATCTCTTTCAACGGAAGATGAAATTTTCAAAAAAGTAACAACTTCTACATTTAAAATTGTAGCTAATAAAACTTTGCAAAGTCTACAAATTTTAATATACAAACCACCAATGTATGTAGATAACAAAAATAAAATTCAAGAAATCTTACGAAATTTCCACAATACACCGACAGGAGGACACGTAGGACAAACTAAAATGTACCTACAGATCCGAGACCTGTACCGGTGGAAAGCAATGAAACGTTCTATTACACTTTTCGTTCAGGCCTGCGAACTGTGTAAAAGAAATAAAATTGTACAACATACTAAAGAACCACAAATAATAACAACAACTCCGAGTAAACCTTTTGAAATCATTACAATAGATACAGTAGGACCCCTACCAAAAACCAACAACGGCAACAGATATGCAATAACAATTCAGTGCGAACTAACTAAATATATAGTTCTTGCACCAATACAAAACAAAGAAGCTAATACTATAGCAAGAGCCATAGTAGATAACTTCATCTTAATTTATGGAAAATTTTTGGAAATCAAAACCGACCAAGGTACCGAATATAATAACGAAGTTCTTAGTCAGATTTGCAAACAATTGAAAATAAAACAAACTTTTGCAACTGCCTATCACCCACAAACCATTGGTGCTCTTGAAAGAAATCATAGGTGTTTAAACGAATACCTACGATGTTTCGTTAACGAGCATCAATCGGATTGGGATGATTGGTTGAAATATTATCAATTTAATTACAACACAACTCCACATACTATTCATGGGTACACACCTTATGAATTAGTGTTCGGTGTTAAAGCAAACTTACCACATAGCAATAATCAAAGAAATCTAGATCCAGTCTACAATTTAGAAGCATACCACAATGAGTTGAAATTTAGATTACAAAAGAGCCAAAATTTAACAAAGTCAATATTAGAACAGCAAAAACAAGAAAAAACTCAAATTTGTAACAAAATAATTAATCCTATCCACATACAAATAGGCGATCTGGTTTATCTAAAAAATGAAAATAGGAGAAAACTAGATTCATTTTATCAAGGTCCATTTAGAATCACACAAATCAGAGATCCGAATTGCGAATTAGAAGAACCTATAACAAAAAAGAAAACAATAGTGCACAAAAATAGAATAATCAAATAAACCACCGAGCCTAGCATCAACAATGCAGGTAAATTTTTCCCAGCAATAGACTGCGGAAGTGAAAAATTCGGATACAAAACAACATACACATACACATACACATACACAATGTAACAAAACACAATGTAACAAAGCAAACACACAACAACAAAAATTCATAAATATATCAAATAAATTGTAAATGGCTACTGGAGAATGGCAAAGAATAATTTTACTTCATAAAACTATTCTTTTAAAGGGGGAAGGTGTAATAGTCTGAACACCACTGCATTCCCAACATACCCATTCACACTTAATTTCCATTTTTATTACCATGCCCGGACCTCGCACAACAAGACCAGGTTTTGTCTTTCAAAACACAAACCCTGCCTGGCTGTAGAGCCCACACACAGTTAGAACCACTTGGCGCAAGCATAATTGCTGATGCTTGCGTATAGCCTTTTTCGAACCATATTTCGGTTCATCGACAATTGGCCGGGACGCTGACTCCTGCTGAGCCAGCGCAAGGGTTCAACCCAGTACAAGCCAACTCCAGAAGTCTATACTGTAGCACGTAAGTGTCACCACTCAAATTACATGTGATGCAACAAATTTGACTAGTATAAATACCCGAGTTCAAATAAACAAAAATGAGTCTTTTCGGCTGGAACATCAAGGCGACTTGTCTACTTTATTTCGAGCTCCGAGCTGGTTACTGCTCCTCGCAGTCTACCACACCTTGGATAGCTCTTAATGCAAAGAAAGTCCCTGCAGGTTTCCCCGCGGTTCTTACGCCTCGTAGTGCCGAACGTTTTGAGATATAATAATTGACCAAAATTCATTTTTCAAGAATGAAAATGTTCATTTTGACAAGCTCTACAATTGTCTAGAAGGGCCCAAAAATGTACAAAATGATCTAGTGGTTGTAAAAGAAGAAACGAGTTTGCGATCAGCAGAGAAGCGAGTCAGACGTGCGTCCCTCACAAACCAAAAGAGTGCTAAAAAGTGCAAAAAATGCCTCACGGCAAGAAAAAGAGGCGGTCCTCACCAGCAGGATCGGCAGATTTGAAGAAGCTAAAGAATGCCGAAGCGCTACCTGCAAAGCCAGGCAGTTTGAGCAAGGACGCTCAAAATTCGTCTGGAAACCAGTTCGCTACCCTCCCTGTAGACGTGAGCGAGAAGGAAGAATTTGAACGACGGGAAAAGTTGCCACCCATTTTTGTGAAAACAACGTCATCGGAATCGGTGCGAAAGTGGCTGACCGGATTTATCAAATCTGGTGCTTTACGAGCTTCCATTCGCTTGTGTGCTGATGGACTCAAAATTCTGCTACCTACCAGAAAGGATTACAACTACGTTCGGGATTTCCTAAACAACACAAAGATTGAATACTACAGCCATGACGATCCAGGTAAACGCCCGATGAAACAGGTCCTCCGAGGCCTGTACGACATGGATGTGAGTGTGCTGAAAGAAGAGCTCAAAACTCTTAAGTTGAACGTGATCGAAGTCTTCAAGATGACGAGACACAACAAGGACATCAAGTATCGTGATCAACTGTACCTGGTTCATCTCGAGAAAGGATCGACAACGCCGTCTGAGCTGAAAGCAGTTCGGGCAATTTTCAACATCATCGTGACTTGGGAACGTTATCGTCCAGTGCACCGTGACGTGACGCAGTGTTCGAACTGTTTGCAGTTTGGGCATGGTGGAAGGAACTGTTTCATCAAGAGTCGTTGTGCAACCTGCGGAGGTGAGCACAAAACTCAAGCTTGCGAAACAATCAACGAGAACATCGAAGCGAAATGCTTCAATTGCGGCGGCGACCATTCGACCAAGAATCGAAGCTGCCCAAAACGAGCTGAGTTTGTAAAAATTCGGCAGCAAGCGACGACGAGGCACCAACCAAATCGTCGCAAAACACCACCAGCATACACGGACGTGGATTTTCCTGCTTTGGCGTCACCAGGAGCAGGAGCTGTTCGAGTGGTTCCAAATCTGCAGCCATTGCCGTTGAATCAGCGGCAAAAAGTTGCAGAGAATACAACACCTCCAGGCTTCAGTCAGCAACCGAGGGAAAACCAACCAACATCAACGGGTGAAGGCAGTAGTGACCTGTTTTCACCACAAGAACTTCTGAACATTTTCATCGAGATGACAACAACACTGCGTGGTTGCAAAACTCGCCAGGAACAAGTAAGAACGCTTGGAGCATTCATCTTAAAATACAGTTCGTAGTTTACTCGTTCTAATGATTTTGAATATTTCAATGAATTTACATTTTTTAGTTTTAAGTTAGGATTAGTTGTTAAAGTGATTTTTTTTTCTTTCTTTTTTCTTTTTTACCCAAATGTATTCGATTCAATGCAAAAATGTAAAACAATTTGAAGTAAATAAATGAATGTGAACAGTTAATAAGAAAACGAAAAATATAACAAAGATGAAGAGCATGTAGCCATACCACTTAGAATGTAAATGAAATGTAACTATTATAAGAAAGTTCAATAAAGACATATTTAATTTCAAAAATTTCAAAAAAAGAAACGAGTTTTGGCTGAAATATTTCAGGAAATAACAAAATAATTAAATTTATTCCCGAAATATTTCAGCCAAAACTTGATTCTTCTTTTACAACCACTAGATCATTTTGTACATTTTTGGGCCCTTCTAGACAATTGTAGAGCTTGTCAAAATGAACATTTTCATTCTTGAAAAATGAATTTTGGTCAATTCTATCAAAAGTTATGGGTAAAAAACGATTTAAAAATGCTCATTTTCAAATTGAGATTAAATAAGTTTAACAAAAAAGACCTCCGAGATATTTTCAGCAAATGTACTTTAGAATGTGTACTTTCAGATGCTTCCAAGAGCGAGGTCAAACTCCACCACCTTATCGAGTTATTCACATTTCAAAATGGCGTCTTTTTCGTCGTATTTTGGCTGTAATTTCGTTTAAAAGGTCCGATTTTCGTTCTCTTGGAAGATAAATGTGTGTTTTGATAAGCTCTACAATTGTCTAGAAGACACCAACTCGCTGTGACATAAGCCTGAGTTGATAAATTCAAAAAACTCATTTTTTCATAAACACTTCAACCTAAATTACAAAAATGGCTCTAGAAACTTCCCGTTTGAAGATAGAGCTTTGTGCTCTTCAGCAAAGTTGCTCAAAATGGTGTTCTCTACAACTTTTCTCAAGACACCAAAGCGCTATCATGTCATCCCGCGAAAATAAAAATTCTGAACCACCCTAAAATTTGGACCACCCTAATGTCAACCATACCAAAAGATGTCCCAATTGACCCTGATTATTTGTCCCGAAGACACCAAAGCTCTAAATCTTAACGTGTGGCCGCTATCAATTTTGTCACGCTAGATTTCGGTTTCGGACCACTGTGCACTGGTTGATCAAGATTTTCACCCTCGCCAGCAGACGGCGTCGTTTGTCTGCTGTCGTTACTATGGCCACGCGAAGTTTGTTTGGCGCCCGCGCGGATTCAAGTATGAACTGTGACTCGATCATGGTATCCACGTGGCTGAAGTGATGGGTGAAGAATCATGATCATTCATTTTTCATATATTTATGTGATTTTGTATTCAACAGATAATTTAGTTTGTTTATTCGACTTCTGATTTTCTTCAAGTTATACAAATACATAGCTGGTTTTTAGAAAATAAATTTTATTTGGACAAAAACACGTAGATTTAGTAAGGAAATATAATCATCATGCTTTTTAGGGAAATGTTCACTCTTGAAATATTCAGTAGATCCATTTTTTTCTTTGAATGTACTGATAATTACCAGTCAAATGCAACCTGGAGCATTCAAGTTTTGCTGGGTTATCGCTATTCTGAATATTTTCCAATTGCTTAGTATGGCCATTTCTCGATTTCAATCAAAATTAACGATGGTATTACTGCGGGCGTCAATAATTAGAGTTCACGCGCGGTGATACGACCGCAAGATAATGGTCGCATGACAGCCGCATGACAACCGCAGAACAAATTGTTGGCTGTTGTCAAAGGTTCCCTTGATTTTTCAGCTGACTTTTTGGAAAATATTCAAAACAAACCAAGTTGACAGCCAAATCAACGCATAATTTCAGTTCAACTTTCTGATTTTTACACTGCGGTAGTTAGGCGGCAATAATCTCCTGTCACTCACAGCGAAGGAGAAACTTGATTTTATCTCGCAATAAGCAATACATCTATATATATAAAAAATTTCGACGGTTTTGTTCGAACGCGAATCAGTTCAATACGGAGCGTCGGATCGAGGTGCTCTTTGTTGCGTTGGGTTCGTATAAGCCCAAGGAAGGTTCTTACGCCAAAAAGTGGCAACTTTGGCCATTCTGGAACCGATTCCAGAAAATCTGCAGATTGTATGGGAAAAGCGGCGTAAAATCAAATTTTGATCATAGGAGGCTGAATAAGGAAAAAAGCTAAAAACGTCAACAAACGAAAAAAGGAAAAGACGAAGATTTTCAGGTAAGGCTTGTACATCATAAATATTCTTGAACATGCTTTTTAGATTCTTTATTCGAAGATGCGTCAATTCTGGCTAGAAGCCACTTTCGGAACCAAGCAGGAGCTCCAAGTGAACCTGAGAAACATACTAATTGCATGTTTTGATCAAATCACGTAATGTGACGGCTCATTTTTTCTGTAATCGGTTCTGGGAATTATTATGGAAATGCATCTTAGCACATTTGAACGGATTTTTATGCTACTGGTTTCATTTGACCGGTAATTCGTTTTACTTTCAGGAAAAAAATTGGATCAATGGAAATTCGCACCACGTACAAAAACAAATAACTTGTTGACATGGTTTAGGAAAACTAAGCATTTATCCGGTGACCTTGGTCCAGTCCATTTTCAATAACTTATAATTATCCTTTCACAAAAATACAAAAATACAAAAATACAAAAATACAAAAATCAAAAATACAAAAATACAAAAATACAAAAATATAAAAATACAAAAATACAAAAATACAAAAATACAAAAATACAAAAATACAAAAATACAAAAATACAAAAATACAAAAATACAAAAATACAAAAATACAAAAATACAAAAATACAAAAATACAAAAATACAAAAATACAAAAATACAAAAATACAAAAATACAAAAATACAAAAATACAAAAATACAAAAATACAAAAATACAAAAATACAAAAATACAAAAATACAAAAATACAAAAATACAAAAATACAAAAATACAAAAATACAAAAATACAAAAATACAAAAATACAAAAATACAAAAATACAAAAATACAAAAATACAAAAATACAAAAATACAAAAATACAAAAATACAAAAATACAAAAATACAAAAATACAAAAATACAAAAATACAAAAATACAAAAATACAAAAATACAAAAATACAAAAATACAAAAATACAAAAATACAAAAATACAAAAATACAAAAATACAAAAATACAAAAATACAAAAATACAAAATAAAAAAATACAAAAATACAAAAATACAAAAATACAAAAATACAAAAATACAAAAATACAAAATACAAAATACAAAAATACAATAATACCAAAATACAAACATACAAAAATACAAAAATACAAAAATACAAAAATACAAAAATACAAAAATACAAAAATACAAAAATACAAAAATACAAAAATACAAAAATACAAAAATACAAAAATACAAAAATACAAAAATACAAAAATACAAAAATACAAAAATACAAAAATACAAAAATACAAAAATACAAAAATACAAAAATACAAAAATACAAAAATACAAAAATACAAAAATACAAAAATACAAAAATACAAAAATACAAAAATACAAAAATACAAAAATACAAAAATACAAAAATACAAAAATACAAAAATACAAAAATACAAAAATACAAAAATACAAAAATACAAAAATACAAAAATACAAAAATACAAAAATACAAAATACAAAAATACAAAAATACAAAAATACAAAAATACAAAATACAAAAATACAAAAATACAAAAATACAAAAATACAAAAATACAACAATACAAAAATACAAAAATACAAAAATACAAAAATACAAAAATACAAAAATACAAAAATACAAAAATACAAAAATACAAAATACAAAAATACAAAAATACAAAAATACAAAAATACAAAAATACAAAAATACAAAAATACAAAAATACAAAAATACAAAAATACAAAAATACAAAAATACAAAAATACAAAAATACAAAAATACAAAAATACAAAAATACAAAAATACAAAAATACAAAATACAAAAATACAAAAATACAAAAATACAAAAATACAAAAATACAAAAATACAAAAATACAAAAATACAAAAATACAAAAATACAAAAATACAAAAATACAAAAATACAAAAATACAAAAATACAAAAATACAAAAATACAAAAATACAAAAATACAAAAATACAAAAATACAAAAATACAAAATACAAAAATACAAAAATACAAAAATACAAAAATACAAAAATACAAAAATACAAAAATACAAAAATACAAAAATACAAAAATACAAAAATACAAAAATACAAAAATACAAAAATACAAAAATACAAAAATACAAAAATACAAAAATACAAAAATACAAAAATACAAAAATACAAAAATACAAAAATACAAAAATCCAAAAATACAAAAATACAAAAATACAAAAATACAAAAATACAAAAATACAAAAATACAAAAATACAATAATACAAAAATACAAAAATACAAAAATACAAAAATACAAAAATACAAAAATACAAAAATACAAAAATACAAAAATACAAAAATACAAAAATACAAAAATACAAAAATACAAAAATACAAAAATACAAAAATACAAAAATACAAAAATACAAAAATACAAAAATACAAAAATACAAAAATACAAAAATACAAAAATACAAAAATACAAAAATACAAAAATACAAAAATACAAAAATACAAAAATACAAAAATACAAAAATACAAAAATACAAAAATACAAAAATACAAAAATACAAAAATACAAAAATACAAAAATACAAAAATACAAAAATACAAAAATACAAAAATACAAAAATACAAAAATACAAAAATACAAAAATACAAAAATACAAAAATACAAAAATACAAAATACAAAAATACAAAAATACAAAAATACAAAAATACAAAAATACAAAAATACAAAAATACAAAAATACAAAAATACAAAAATACAAAAATACAAAAATACAAAAATACAAAAATACAAAAATACAAAAATACAAAAATACAAAAATACAAAAATACAAAAATACAAAAATACAAAAATACAAAAAGACAAAAATACAAAAATACAAAATACAAAATACAAAAATACAAAAATACAAAAATACAAAAATACAAAAATACAAAAATACAAAAATACAAAAATACAAAAATACAAAAATACAAAAATACAAAAATACAAAAATACAAAAATACAAAAATACAAAAATACAAAAATACAAAAATACAAAATACAAAAATACAAAAATACAAAAATACAAAAATACAAAAATACAAAAATACAAAAATACAAAAATACAAAAATACAAAAATACAAAAATACAAAAATACAAAAATACAAAAATACAAAAATACAAAAATACAAAAATACAAAAATACAAAAATACAAAAATACAAAAATACAAAAATACAAAAATACAAAAATACAAAAATACAAAAATACAAAAATACAAAAATACAAAATACAAAATACAAAAATACAAAAATACAAAAATACAAAAATACAAAAATACAAAAATACAAAAATACAAAAATACAAAAATACAAAAATACAAAAATACAAAAATACAAAAATACAAAAATACAAAATACAAAAATACAAAAATACAAAAATACAAAAATACAAAAATACAAAAATACAAAATACAAAATACAAAAATACAAAAATACAAAAATACAAAAATACAAAAATACAAAAATACAAAAATACAAAAATACAAAAATACAAAAATACAAAAATACAAAAATACAAAAATACAAAAATACAAAAATACAAAAATACAAAAATACAAAAATACAAAAATACAAAAATACAAAAATACAAAAATACAAAAATACAAAAATACAAAAATACAAAAATACAAAAATACAAAAATACAAAAATACAAAAATACAAAAATACAAAAATACAAAAATACAAAAATACAAAAATACAAAAATACAAAAATACAAAAATACAAAAATACAAAAATACAAAAATACAAAAATACAAAAATACAAAATACAAAAATACAAAAATACAAAAATACAAAAATACAAAAATACAAAAATACAAAAATACAAAAATACAAAAATACAAAAATACAAAAATACAAAAATACAAAAATACAAAAATACAAAAATACAAAAATACAAAATACAAAAATACAAAAATACAAAAATACAAAAATACAAAAATACAAAAATACAAAAATACAAAAATACAAAAATACAAAAATACAAAAATACAAAAATACAAAAATACAAAAATACAAAAATACAAAAATACAAAATACAAAAATACAAAAATACAAAAATACAAAAATACAAAAATACAAAAATACAAAAATACAAAAATACAAAATACAAAAATACAAAAATACAAAAATACAAAAATACAAAAATACAAAAATACAAAAATACAAAAATACAAAAATACAAAATACAAATACAAAAATACAAAAATACAAAAATACAAAAATACAAAAATACAAAAATACAAAAATACAAAAATACAAAAATACAAAAATACAAAAATACAAAATACAAAAATACAAAAATACAAAAATACAAAAATACAAAAATACAAAAATACAAAAATACAAAAATACAAAAATACAAAAATACAAAAATACAAAAATACAAAAATACAAAAATACAAAAATACAAAAATACAAAAATACAAAAATACAAAAATACAAAAATACAAAAATACAAAAATACAAAAATACAAAATACAAAAATACAAAAATACAAAAATACAAAAATACAAAAATACAAAAATACAAAAATACAAAAATACAAAAATACAAAAATACAAAAATACAAAAATACAAAAATACAACAAAATACAAAAATACAAAAATACAAAAATACAAAAATACAAAAATACAAAAATACAAAAATACAAAAATACAAAAATACAAAAATACAAAAATACAAAAATACAAAAATACAAAAATACAAAAATACAAAAATACAAAAATACAAAAATACAAAAATACAAAAATACAAAAATACAAAAATACAAAAATACAAAAATACAAAAATACAAAAATACAAAAATACAAAAATACAAAAATACAAAAATACAAAAATACAAAAATACAAAAATACAAAAATACAAAAATACAAAAATACAAAAATACAAAAATACAAAAATACAAAAATACAAAAATACAAAAATACAAAAATACAAAAATACAAAAATACAAAAATACAAAAAATACAAAAATACAAAAATACAAAAATACAAAAATACAAAAATACAAAAATACAAAAATACAAAAATACAAAAATACAAAAATACAAAAATACAAAAATACAAAAATACAAAAATACAAAAATACAAAAATACAAAAATACAAAAATACAAAAATACAAAAATACAAAAATACAAAAATACAAAAATACAAAAATACAAAAATACAAAAATACAAAATACAAAAATACAAAAATACAAAAATACAAAAATACAAAAATACAAAAATACAAAAATACAAAAATACAAAAATACAAAAATACAAAAATACAAAAATACAAAAATACAAAAATACAAAAATACAAAAATACAAAAATACAAAAATACAAAAATACAAAAATACAAAAATACAAAAATACAAAAATACAAAAATACAAAAATACAAAAATACAAAAATACAAAAATACAAAAATACAAAAATACAAAAATACAAAAATACAAAAATACAAAAATACAAAAATACAAAAATACAAAAATACAAAAATACAAAAATACAAAAATACAAAAATACAAAAATACAAAAATACAAAAATACAAAAATACAAAAATACAAAAATACAAAAATACAAAAATACAAAAATACAAAAATACAAAAATACAAAAATACAAAAATACAAAAATACAAAAATACAAAAATACAAAAATACAAAAATACAAAAATACAAAAATACAAAAATACAAAAATACAAAAATACAAAAATACAAAAATACAAAAATACAAAAATACAAAAATACAAAAATACAAAAATACAAAAATACAAAAATACAAAAATACAAAAATACAAAAATACAAAAATACAAAAATACAAAAATACAAAATACAAAAATACAAAAATACAAAAATACAAAAATACAAAAATACAAAAATACAAAAATACAAAAATACAAAAATACAAAAATACAAAAATACAAAAATACAAAAATACAAAAATACAAAAATACAAAAATACAAAAATACAAAAATACAAAAATACAAAAATACAAAAATACAAAAATACAAAAATACAAAAATACAAAAATACAAAAATACAAAAATACAAAAATACAAAAATACAAAAATACAAAAATACAAAAATACAAAAATACAAAAATACAAAAATACAAAAATACAAAAATACAAAAATACAAAATACAAAAATACAAAAATACAAAAATACAAAAATACAAAAATACAAAAATACAAAAATACAAAAATACAAAAATACAAAAATACAAAAATACAAAAATACAAAAATACAAAAATACAAAAATACAAAAATACAAAAATACAAAAATACAAAAATACAAAAATACAAAAATACAAAAATACAAAAATACAAAAATACAAAAATACAAAAATACAAAAATACAAAAATACAAAAATACAAAAATACAAAAATACAAAAATACAAAAATACAAAAATACAAAAATACAAAAATACAAAAATACAAAAATACAAAAATACAAAAATACAAAAATACAAAAATACAAAAATACAAAAATACAAAAATACAAAAATACAAAAATACAAAAATACAAAAATACAAAAATACAAAAATACAAAAATACAAAAATACAAAAATACAAAAATACAAAAATACAAAAATACAAAAATACAAAAATACAAAAATACAAAAATACAAAAATACAAAAATACAAAAATACAAAAATACAAAAATACAAAAATACAAAAATACAAAAATACAAAAATACAAAAATACAAAAATACAAAAATACAAAAATACAAAAATACAAAAATACAAAAATACAAAAATACAAAAATACAAAAATACAAAAATACAAAAATACAAAATACAAAAATACAAAAATACAAAAATACAAAAATACAAAAATACAAAAATACAAAAATACAAAAATACAAAAATACAAAAATACAAAAATACAAAAATACAAAAATACAAAAATACAAAAATACAAAAATACAAAAATACAAAAATACAAAAATACAAAAATACAAAAATACAAAAATACAAAAATACAAAAATACAAAAATACAAAAATACAAAAATACAAAAATACAAAAATACAAAAATACAAAAATACAAAAATACAAAAATACAAAAATACAAAAATACAAAAATACAAAAATACAAAAATACAAAAATACAAAAATACAAAAATACAAAAATACAAAAATACAAAAATACAAAAATACAAAAATACAAAAATACAAAAATACAAAAATACAAAAATACAAAAATACAAAAATACAAAAATACAAAAATACAAAAATACAAAAATACAAAAATACAAAAATACAAAAATACAAAAATACAAAAATACAAAAATACAAAAATACAAGAAATTTTGTTTTGGTTTTGGGTTTGGGTTTGGGTTTGGGTTTGGGTTTGGGTTTGGGTTTGGGTTTGGGTATGGGTATGGGTTTGGGTTTGGGTGGTATGGGTTTGGGTTTGGGTTTGGGTTTTGGTTTGGGTTTGGGTTTGGGTTTGGGTTTGGGTTTGGGTTTGGGTTTGAGTTTGGGTTTGGGTTTGGGTTTGGGTTTGGGTTTGGGTTTGGGTTTGGGTTTGGGTTTGGGTTTGGGTTTGGGTTTGGGTTTGGGTTTGGGTTTGGGTTTGGGTTAGGGTTTCAGAACTTCAGAACCGGTTCCAAAGTGGCCAGTGGCCATTCAATTATTTAAGTGGTCCATTTCTGAGATGTCCTTCCAAAATGAAAAAAAAGGTTCCAATAATGACAAGTTTTGCTCTGATCAGATATTGGCCACTTCGGCGGTTCCCCGGGGGGGGGGGGGGCATTCAGAACCGGTATCGGAGTGGCCAGTGGCCACCAAATTGTTTCGGTGGATCATTTCTGAGATGATCTTCCAAAATGAAGAATGTTGATACAAATATTGACAGGTTTTGCTCTGATCAGATATTGGGCACTTCGGTGGTTCCCTGGGGGACATTCAGAACCGATTCCAAAGTGGCCAGTGGCCATACAACTATTTAGGTTGTCCATTTCTGAGGTGTCCTTCCAAAATGAAAAAAAGAAATTGCAATAATGACAGGTTTTGCTCTGATCAGATATTGGCCACTTCTGTAGTTCCCCGGGGGGCATTTAGAACCGGTTTCGGATTGGCCAGTGGCCACCAAATTGTTTCGGTGGGACATTTCTGAGATAATCTTCCAAAATGAAGAATATGGATACCAATATTGACAGGTTTTGCCTCAGGTTTTGCTCTGATCAGATATTGGCCTCTTCGGTGGTTCCCCGGGGGACATTCAGTGGAGTGGCCAGTGGCCACCAAATTATTTCGGAAAACCATTTCTGGAACTGGAGCACAACAAATACTGCATTTAACATCAAAAAATATTATGTTTGCTTCGAAATTGCTTCTTTCAGTCACATTGCTTGGAGTCACTTCTAGTCGCGCGTTGTCGCGTATAGTCGCTTGGTCTGCCAAATTAGTCGTGTCGCTTGTAGCGTCCACTCTGTAGGCACCCTAACGAAAAATTAAACGCGACTGCAAGATTTGCAACAATAATATCTCAGCTTCTGTTCAACACACTGTCGTGTCCTGCTGCTGCACGTTTGCTCGCCATCTTGGGCGACGGCGGAGCTCAACAGCAACTCAACTGTTCGCTTCAGAAATACGATGTAGAATGACTCGGTTGCTGCGGTTCTCCTTCGGCTGTAGTGAAGAGAGTTCCATTCGTGCTTCTCTCACACTCGCCTTGCCGATCTCTTTCGTGCTCACCATCTCTCGCTCGAAATTATTCTCTCTCACTCACTCCACTTCAAAAGCATACCCATCACACCGTTCTCACATATAATCTCTCTCTCTCAACACACAATCTCTCATGCTCAATTACTCTCGCACAGTATCGGATCGTGATCCCGTCTTCGGGCTCGTTCGTATTTTCAACCAGTTTCCGGTGCGAGTCTGCGTTTGTCTAGGGGCGCGTTCTTTCCCAGTTAAATCAATCCGAATTCTGAAACGGAATCTAATTAGAATCGTATACAAATTCCGTTTCAAACGCAACAACCGGTTCGAACACGGAACCGGTTGTTGCGTTTGAAACGGAATTTGTATACGATTCTAATTAGATTCCGTTTCAGAATTCGGATTGATTTGACTGGGTTGCGTTTGTTGAACACGCTGACGAGATTCTAGTAAGATGATTGAAATTAGCCCAAACAGGGGTTTGTTTACACGTTCGTCATGGTTCAGCTAAATATTCAAATTTAGTCGGCAACTTGAGAAATGAACACTTTTTTTATTATTATTATTAACTAGGTATATATCCCACACACACGTAAAAGTGGTACCCACCAAACGAAAGGGGAGATTTCAAGCTTTCTTACTATAGCTAATTAATGGCCATTAAAGGAGAATGGGCGGATTTGGTCCAAGGATGTACACGAACGGGAGAAACTTTATTCGAAAGATCTCGCCGAGACATGAAAAAAAGTCTTCTGGACGAACTCTCTAAACCCCGGGGTTCAAAAGTTACAAGTTGTTGAAGTTTGAGTATTTTGGGTTAAAATGTACAAAAAATCGTATTTTTGCTGCCGTCAGTGGGGGTGACATTGGGTCTGGGGGGTGAGATTGGGTCAAAGTGGTTTTTTACGGATTTTACCATTTCTCAGGTTCTTCTCAATGAAAATGAATTCTGTTGAAAGGGTTGTGGGACCAAAATTTTTGGCCAAAAATGACCTCTCGAAAAATCATTTTTCTAATATTTTTGTTAGAATTGCTCGAAAACTACCCAAATGTTTGAAAATCTCCACTTCAAACATTGTAGTGTGTCAATACGATTCCCTCGAACAAGAAACACTGTTGGATAATTTGTTTTTACCATATCGTTGTATTTGAGCATCATATTAGTTTCATTTGACCCAATGACACCCCCTCTAAGGGGTGAGATTGGGTCAATTTTCAAACAATTGGCATTGGCAACATAGTGTTCATCAAAATCCACCATATTTTGGGAAAATGTTAGTAAACTATCTAAGAACAAATCTACGTTGAAAGATTTTCAATGTTATTTAAATTGTTTTTGCTATTAAAAAAAATACGAGAGGTGTATCGTTTTTTGACCCATAGTCACCCCCACTGACGGTATTTCTAAAATCCCTCATAAAATCCTTATTTTATTATGGATTTTGATCATCTTGACTTCATTCGATGCTTATCAGCAAAAACTATAAGTTCTGATTTGTTTTAGCATGATTGAAACATGACTTCTCTTGTTTTATACGTTTGAACCGTTTGTGCAAGAGGCTTACCATAGAAACAAGTCGAAACTTGAAAATTTTGAAAACGGTTCCTACCCAGACTGCTTCAGTTAGTATGAAAGGCTACAGTGCATTATTGTAACAACTTATTGAGATGTTCTGGGTCATCCAAGAACTCCTTGGAGTTAAGACCTGTGAGTCTACCGCCATAACAAGCAAGAGGTCAGTGATTTTTTACCACTGGTTATAACAGCATAGCTTCAGTGAGTATGGTACCGTAAACTGGGGTCAATCGGGACACATGGGGCGAATTGGGACAGCAGTTTTAACCATGTTGGAGCACAATATTTTGATTTTTCTGGTTGGTTTCGGTTAGAACAGACTCAGGCCAACAAAATGTGTACATCCATTTCCAAATTTAAAAGTGCTCTAAAAACTGCTGTCCCTATTCAGACTGTAGTCCCAATTCACCCCAGATTAGGGTACACTATTTTGTTAATGTTTTGAAATGTCCTGGGTCATCCTAGGACTCACTGAAGTTAAGAGCTGTGGGTCTACCACCGTGAAATTAAGATTTTTTTTCTTTTTTTGCCTTTCTTACAAAAGAAAGGTTTAAGGTTTGCTTTTGGAAAAACGCTTTTTTCAGAAATCTAAAAAAAATCGTGCACGGCGAGGATTCGTCCCAGGAAAAAATCCTATTACTAAATTGAAGGTTTAGATGCGCTCTTTCAATTGAATTTTCGCCCGAAACCCGGAACTCAAAGTCTGATTTTTGAGAGCTCTTTTTCTGAAATACATGGCCGATGTCTGTATCCGCTCTTAAAAATTTGTGTCTTCCATCACTGGAAAACCGCTCGTAAAACCCACAATTTTTAAAAGCCAGATCTGTAGCCGTGGGGTCGGAGACGAACATTTTATTTTTCGATTCACAATTTTCGACCAGTAAATGTGGTCAATGCCATTTTTAGAGGTATTTTTTGGACTATTTTACAGATAACACTATCAAATTTAAAGAATTCAGTTTCAAACAAAAAGCCATTCGAAAACATGTGCCATAAACTGTTTGGGCCCAAAATTTGAAGCTTTTCCAAAATGTATTTCCAGAGATATAACGATTAGTGTGGTTCATGGCCCCTTGGAAATGCAAAAATGTCAGCTAGACCGTTGCATTGTTGATAAAATCATTGTTCTATGTCTACAGAAGCTCTCCTGAAATTTTCAGCCAATTTGGTTCAGGATTCATTGAAGCTCTTTAGCATTTAAGTTTGTATGCGATTTTCATAGAGAATCTTCACCTTTTTACATTTTCTGACCGCAAAAATCATCTACTGAACCAAAATGTCTGAAACCTTAGATATATATCAAAAATAATATGGGGAACAATTTTCTAGAACACCCCAAGTTGATCTAAGCCGAACTGACTTAGTTATAAGTGGATTAAGTGAAGGTGTCGATGTTGTATTTTCCAAAGGGCCTCTTTCGCCAAATTTTCACCTGATGGCTCACTTTGATCGATGGCAAATCGTTTGACAACTTGTTTGTTGTTGATGTCAGAAAAAAATGGAATGAGGTTTTCAACGTCTGTGGAACTATTTAATTAGCTTTCCTCCGTCTTTTTCAGGTTCCAGCTGAATATGAGTTCTTGGCCAGCATTGTGCAACACTTGGACTAGACCGTGAAACACGACAGATTCAAGGATATTTGTTCAGCAGCTTAATTGGGCCTTCTGTTTAGTGAGGAAGGTGGTGTGTATCGTCACAAGCTGAACCGATGATCGCGCTCCGGCGATGTACGGGCCGCTAGAGGCCGCTTCCACGCTTCCGTTTCCACCCACTGGGTGGGGGAAAAGCGGGGGGCCTGCGATCTACGCCACCGGAGCAGTATTTTTCTGCATTATTTTGTGCCGGATGTTCTTAGGGACGGCCAGCAGGCGTTACTGACTTTGCATATTCCCTCCTTGTCAAATCGACAGACCAATCTTCTGCTGACCCGGGAATGTCGAAATGGGTGCCCCTTTACGATGGTGGTCAGCCGACTGAGAATTTTAATCCTTAACGGCTATGAGCCGGAGAAGCGCCAACGACGGATAGGTCATTATAAGACGTGGACAAATGGCGGGACGGGACTCATACTGGTTAGGCTGACCAATCCGGGCGCACGTACGCTAACAGAATCGCCTGGTCCCGCACTTCCATGTGAAGTCTATTGGCTACCTGCACTATAACGTGCGTGAACTGTCCACTTGGACCGCGCCTTTCACCATGAAGCCAAAAGGCTTCTTGTCAGATGGCAGTTTTATGTTCACATAACTTAAAAACATTTCCTTCCGTACGCGCTCCTTGGTCAACTTTGATGCTCTGCATGGCAGAGATTGACTAGATTTAAGATGTGTGATGTGAAGATATGTGGGTCATCAAGATCCCAAGTACCATGAGCAGACGAGTCGTACAATTGTCCCTACCTCGACATCAACTCCCTCGATCGTAGATGGCCCGAAGACCGTTCATGACCAAGATGATGATCGCGATGTTATCCCTTATCAGTGGTCGTGATGGTCTCCCTTCGCTACCTCCTACGATCATCCGTACTCGAGTTCGCGTATTGTTCTAATTGTTCTGAGCTGACCAGAGCGAAACAGTGATAGGGATATAGTCCTGCGATTCTGTTAGCGTACGTGCGCCCGGATTGGTCAGCCTAACCAGTATGAGTCCCGTCCCGCCATTTGTCCACGTCTTATAATGACCTATCCGTCGTTGGCGCTTCTCCGGCTCATAGCCGTTAAGGATTAAAATTCTCAGTCGGCTGACCACCATCGTAAAGGGGCACCCATTTCGACATTCCCGGGTCAGCAGAAGATTGGTCTGTCGATTTGACAAGGAGGGAATATGCAAAGTCAGTAACGCCTGCTGGCCGTCCCTAAGAACATCCGGCACAAAATAATGCAGAAAAATACTGCTCCGGTGGCGTAGATCGCAGGCCCCCCGCTTTTCCCCCACCCAGTGGGTGGAAACGGAAGCGTGGAAGCGGCCTCTAGCGGCCCGTACATCGCCGGAGCGCGATCATCGGTTCAGCTTGTGACGATACACACCACCTTCCTCACTAAACAGAAGGCCCAATTAAGCTGCTGAACAAATATCCTTGAATCTGTCGTGTTTCACGGTCTAGTCCAAGTGTTGCACAATGCTGGCCAAGAACTCATATTCAGCTGGAACCTGAAAAAGACGGAGGAAAGCTAATTAAATAGTTCCACAGACGTTGAAAACCTCATTCCATTTTTTTCTGACATCAACAACAAACAAGTTGTCAAACGATTTGCCATCGATCAAAGTGAGCCATCAGGTGAAAATTTGGCGAAAGAGGCCCTTTGGAAAATACAACATCGACACCTTCACTTAATCCACTTATAACTAAGTCAGTTCAGCTTAGATCAACTTGGGGTGTTCTAGAAAATTGTTCCCCATATTATTTTTGATATATATCTAAGGTTTCAGACATTTTGGTTCAGTAGATGATTTTTGCGGTCAGAAAATGTAAAAAGGTGAAGATTCTCTATGAAAATCGCATACAAACTTAAATGCTAAAGAGCTTCAATGAATCCTGAACCAAATTGGCTGAAAATTTCAGGAGAGCTTCTGTAGACATAGAACAATGATTTTATCAACAATGCAACGGTCTAGCTGACATTTTTGCATTTCCAAGGGGCCATGAACCACACTAATAACGATTTTAGTGTTTTTCGTCTTATTTTTACCCTATTTCTTCCTAGGGTATTTTAACCATTAGTGGACCCCCTAGTAGAGCCGAAGCACATTTTTCACAAATTTTCAATATTTTAAGCACTTTTTCATAACCCTTTGTACAAAACAATGAAAACTGAAGTCTTTCGAACAGTTTTGACTATTTTTGAGCAGAAAATAGCCAATTGAAAAAAAAAGTTTTTTTTGCCTGTTGTGGACCCCCTTTTCCTATAGTGGACCCGGGTCCATAATCCGATTGTGGACCCGGGTCCACTATAGGCAAACTGTTATTTTTATACCAAATTTAACCGATATTTGATGTTTTGATGCATGGTGTAGGTCTAATGATAGATATAATGAATAAAAGATGTATTTTGCTCACTTTTCATCATAAACAAATATTTTTTGTTAACAAATTTGGCTTTAAACAACAAAAAACCAAACAGACATTTAAACACATTTATTTCCGAAAAAGATCAGAGAAAACTTCTCAAAAACCACTGTAAACATAAAAATAATTTAAAAAAAGTAATCCTGATGCAAATTTTTCCATATTAATTACATAAATGGTTGACCGATACTAAACAATAGAATTGTTTACAGTTGCTGATAAAACCACGCATGTTTATTGGAAAAAGAATGTTTTGTTGTTGATTTATTATTATAAAATATCATTTCAAACTGCAATTATGGTGCTTCAGTTAAGTACAATTAACTATAGTTTTGATTAATTATAAATTCTTACGGCTTCAGCATTATTGGTACTTTTAACATGAAAACAGCTATATTTATACTCATAATTGAAAAAAAATATGCGTTTAGGTTGATAACAACAAGCATTTATTGTATGTTTTAGAGAAACTTTTGCTTGAATACACAGGTTTCATAATTTTTGAAGGTTTAATTTACAGGGGTCCACTTTTGGAAAAGTTTGGATTTTCGTTGTCCTATATTGGACCCCCATAATTTTTGCTAGAAAATTGCATTTCTTCGCTTTATTTTAGTAAATATCCTTAAACTTACATTATTTCGACTTGCTGAAGTTAAATAATCAGTCAAAAAATGATTGGATGGTTAATTCAATCATAAAATATAAATGCAGTTTTGTTGTGAAAATGCTAGTGGCCATGGCTGATTTCAGATGTCGAACTCAAAACACTTATTTTGGTGAAAAGGACAATTCAATGTCAGTCATCATTGTTCTAAATGATGCTGAACATGCCAAATAAAAGATTTGTAGACAACAACACGCTTGAAATTGTGATTTTATTGAATTTTCCATTAAAAACCCTTCAGAGGGTCCACTATAGGAAAGGGGTCCACTAATGGATAACGTACCCTATTAAATTTTTGGATTTATACAAAATCATATACTGAACATCAAATTCGAAGTCCCGGCTCGTTCTCGTTCTCGTTCTCGCTCGACAAGTCGTCAAGTCGAAGCTTCAACGCCAGTGCTTTTACGCTTGCGCGTTTTACGCTGCGCGTGAAAGTGTTCTTTCTGGCTTCTCATAATTGATCGACAAAGTGCAATAGCGATATATATTTTTTTAAGTTAATCATAGACTAACATTATAGACTGAGTACCCTTTATTTTTTTTTCTAATAATGTCAATCCAATATGTTTTTCTTAATTAAATTTAAATGTCTTGCGACAAATAATGTACTTCTGAAATAAAAAAAAATGGCATTTGAGGTTTAGCTTTAAAAGATTCGAAGCTTTAGGTAAAATTCTCACTGGATGGTATCATTATGTTTTTGAAAAAATAATTGCACCAATATATTTCTCGGAGTTTCATCATTTTGTAAGAAAGGCTCTATTTCACCTCTGGTGATATTAAATCGGGTTTTTTAGCTTCAGTTAGTATGGTAGACTGATTTTCTAATATGTCGGGATGTATTGGGTCAACCCAGAACTCACTGGAGTTAACAGCCACAGATCATAACTCCAGGGAGTCCTCAGGTGATCCAAGGCAGCCCAAGTCATTCACAAAGTAGTCTAATCTACTCTGAAGCTATGCGGGTAAAAATCACTGAAACGTTATAACCAGTTGTCAAACTGGTTTTGACATTTCAACCCCATTGTTCGACGATATCCGAGTACGATGTTTTGCTTTTTAATTTTCCGCACAATCCGTACTATCCGGATATTTTTAACAAAACTTAATAGTTGTGGAGATTTTTCTTAATATTTTTTACTTTGATCATAATCTGGGGTGGATATGGTAGAGCACCCAGAAATCGCCATGCTCCAGTATTTACCCACTTACAGAATTTCAACTGTGTTTAACTAACTTATACCATTTTTGGGTAGAATTGGTTATGCAGATATACTTATTTATTGATTTCCAACACTTATCAAAACTGAACTAATTTATTTATTGGCCATTTATGTAGTACCCCGGGGGGCATTCAAAACCGGTTCCGGAGTGGCAAGTGGCCACCAAATTATTTCGGTGGACCATTTCTGAGATGTCCTTCAGAAATGAAGAATTTTGATACCAATATTGACAGGTTTTGCTCTGATCAGATATTGGCCACTTCTGTAGTTCCACGGGGGGCATTCAGAACCGGTTCCGGAGTGGCCAGTGGCCACCAAATTATTTAGGTGGACCATTTCTGATATGATAGCTTTTAAATTTGTACCATAGAAATGTGGGTTCAGGTTTTATATTTAATTATTTTTTGTATTTTAGGTAGTTTATATACATTGAAAATTCTGTTTGAACTATATCACTATTTTTTTTTAATCAATTCTATTTGGGTAATTCTCCGCCAACTCACACAGCAGTTGCCCCGACCCCTCTTCGATTTGCGTGAAACTTTGTCCTAAGGGGTAACGTTTGTCCCTGATCACGAATCCGAGGTCCGTTTTTTGATATCTCGTGACTGAGGGGCGGTACGACCCCTTCCATTTTTGAGCATGTGAAAAAAGAGGTGTTTTTCAATAATTTGCAGCCTGAAACGGTGATGAGATAGAAATTTGGTGTCAAAGGGACTTTTATGTAAAATTAGACGCCCGATTTGATGGCGTACTCTGAATTCCGAAAAAACGTATTTTTCATCGAAAAAAACACTAAAAAAGTTAGAAAAATTCTCCCATTTTCCGTTACTCGACTGTAAAAATTTTTGGAACATGTCATTTTATGGGAAATTTAATGTACTTTTTGAATCTACATTGTCCCAGAAGGGTCATTTTTTCATTTAGAACAAAATTTTTCATTTTAAAATTTCGTGTTTTTTCTAACTTTGCAGGGTTATTTTTTAGAGTGTAACAATGTTCTGCAAAGTTGTAAAGCAGACAATTACAAAAATTTTGATATATAGACATAAGGGGTTTGCTTATAAACATCACGAGTTATCGCGATTTTACGAAAAAAAGTTTTGAAAAAGTTGGTCGTCATCGATCATGGCCGTTCATGGTCACCCGCGACAGACACGGACGACGAAACAAAGAGAAACGCAAAAAAAAACTTTTTCAAAACTTTTTTTCGTAAAATCGCGATAACTCGTGATGTTTATAAGCAAACCCCTTATGTCTATATATCAAATTTTTTGTAATTGTCTGCTCTACAACTTTGTAGAATATTGTTACACTCTAAAAAATAACCCTGCAAAGTTAAAAAAAACACGAAATTTTAAAATGAAAAATTTTGTTCTAAATGAAAAAATGACCCTTCTGGGACAATGTAGATTCGAAAAGTACATTAAATTTCCCATAAATTGACATGCATAAGCATAAGCATAAAGCATAAGCATAAGCATAAGCATAAGCATAAGCATAGGTGCCCACCCGCAGTTGCTACTCCGTTATTGACCAGGACCTCCAGAAGTTACATCCACGAGCCGTGGAAGATGAGTGGGTGCTATCTTTCCTCGCTTCGCAACTTCTCAAAGGCCCCTATCATGCTGATCAATACCGGCGCCGGCCACGACCAGTGGTAGGGTCACGGGGAAGTGGATGGGAATGTTAGTCCGATACTTGAGTGATAGAGACCGCCCAATCGACTGCTTCTCCGACAAAGTATCACATGAGTTTTGAGGGGGTTAGTAGATGGGTATGAGGTCAGGATTCACGAGTGGCAGTGATGTGACCATGAGCATTTTGTTTATCGGTTGAAATTTTTAAATCTTAGGCAGCCGGCTGCGGAAAGACAGAAAATTGATTATTTAAAATGGTTTATTTTAAATAAATGACGCTTTACTCTTCATAAAATTGATAGTTTGATGAGTTAATACTAAAACTGAAAGTTGGAATAAATTTTTACGATCATTTACGACGAAAATTATCGCGAAAAAACCGGACTACGCGTCCCCAGAAGCACTGCACTTATGAAGGCATTATTCAATTATAATGACCAATCACCCCATGCACACAAATAACGACACAAAAGAGACGACAATTATCGCGAAAAAACAGGACTGCGCGTCCCCAGAAGCACTGCACTTATGAAGGCATTATTCAATTATAATGACCAATCACCCCATGCACACAAATAACGACACAAAAGAGACGAAAATTATCGCGAAAAAACAGGACTGCGCATCCCCAGTAGCACTGCACTTATGAAGGCATTATTCAATTATAATGACCAATCACCCCATGCACACAAATAACGACACAAAAGAGACGAAAATTATCGCGAAAAAAAACAGGACTGCGCGTCCCCAGAAGCACTGCACTTATGAAGGCATTATTCAATTATAATGACCAATCACCCCATGCACACAAATAACGACACAAAAGAGACGACAATTATCGCGAAAAAACAGGACTGCGCATCCCCAGTAGCACTGCACTTATGAAGGCATTATTCAATTATAATGACCAATCACCCCATGCACACAAATAACGACACAAAAGAGACGACAATTATCGCGAAAAAACAGGACTGCGCGTCCCCAGAAGCACTGCACTTATGAAGGCATTATTCAATTATAATGACCAATCACCCCATGCACACAAATAACGACACAAAAGAGACGACAATTATCGCGAAAAAACAGGACTGCGCGTCCCCAGAAGCACTGCACTTATGAAGGCATTATTCAATTATAATGACCAATCACCCCATGCACACAAATAACGACACAAAAGAGACGACAATTATCGCGAAAAAACAGGACTGCGCGTCCCCAGAAGCACTGCACTTATGAAGGCATTATTCAATTATAATGACCAATCACCCCATGCACACAAATAACGACACAAAAGAGACGACAATTATCGCGAAAAAACAGGACTGCGCGTCCCCAGAAGCACTGCACTTATGAAGGCATTATTCAATTATCAGAACACGCACCGACGTATTTTTGCTAAAAACATTCCGTGCTTAGATTGACTGATAAACGCAGTCAGTTTTACTATGTCGAGAGCGGTATGGTAATTTTAACCCTCCAATATGGAGAGAATGATTATGATTTCGTAATTGCTACCATGCAATTATGTGGTAGTATGGTACATTTTACCATATTTGCGTTTACTTTTACCAAAAAGCCACAGTTAATTTAATAAGCAGCATTTTTAGCAAATGTTCTTAAAACTAACATGGTCGGGCTTTCAGTGTATGCTTTGCTCGTGGACTCGCTCTTAATCGAACATTTCAAATTATAATAAATTTATGTTCAAAAAAATTCAACATAATTTAACTGTAGTGGTGAAATTATCGTTATGGTTAGCGTAGAAATAAATGAAGCAAATATTAAGCTTAAGGGGTTAGGATAGGATTTTTTGTTGTTATAATTCACTTGTGCTATCTGTTTTTTTGATTATTTTATAGCACGATTAAATATGAAGTTGCATTTTTTAAGTTTTACTACTTCTTCTTAAAAACTATAACCAACCGTTCAAATGATCTGAAAACAGCTATGAACAGACCATCTTTGTTCGAATAGTATCAAGTGCAGGCCAAACATCTCCAAACTGTCTGCCCTGAAGAAAAAGCTTTTTGTCTTTTCCCCCCAAAGGAGGTGCACTCCACAGGACAAGGGGGTGACAACAAACCAAATGAAATAGTTCTGCTTGGCGGAACGAAGAAACGTCGCGTTGAAAATCCCTTTGGGCGCTCCCCCGAAAACCACTTGCACCACACACCCACATTCACAGATGGAAAATGTGTCACAATTTGAAAGAGTGTTGTGGCGGAGGGAAAACGAAGAAAAAAGTGCATAGAGTGCAACACATTGCAGAAAGGGGGAAGGAAAATCCCCAAAGTGGGAAAGTGGGCAAAGAAGAGCAGCTTTTCGCCGTAAGCGTCTTTCATGCATCTTTCAACAATGTCAAACTCGGTCGTTTTTCATTCAGTCTTTTCCATCGGGATGATGAAGATGACGACGGTGATGAAGGGGAAGATGGTCCATTGCAGAAGGGTTTGTTGAATTACTGCCAGCGCAGGGGAATGGATAAAACGAAGCGAAAATATGTTTGAATCCTTTTTCCAGTTCTCGTCAGGATTTTCTTTTTTGTTTGTTTCTGCCCTTTGAATGGTTTTGCGTGCCATTGCCATTGCAAGTGTGCAAATATTGACTGTCTGTGTTTGACATGTGACTTGTTGTTTTCGGAATATGCTTGAATGGATGGAAAATGGGAAAGGTAAACGAGACGAACGAACGACTGGGATTGAAATTGTGTTGTTTTTTTCTACTCATATCAATCAAAATATCAGTATTTGAGCTAGAATATCAAAGTTGCAAATTATTATCCACAAAAATTTAGGATGGATGGAAGTATTGTTTGCCTTCCACACTGAGGCAAGTTGGATCATTTTGGTTGTTTTTCTTTTCAATATAAATTCTATTCTATATCTAAAGGTGGCTGTGTTACAAGTGACAGTTCAAAATGACCAAAGAAGGCATTATCCACTATTGGTTTGTTCATACAAATTTGACATTGTTAGACAAACGGACTAAAAAAATACCGAAACATGGTTTCTCGCATATCAGGGAATGCGATATACAAAAAGTTTCGGTTTCCCGCCAGGAATCATATTTCCATGACAAATTACTTTTGATTTGTTGAATAAGGCTTTCTAGGCCCAGTGAAAAAAATATAATTTAACTCAAAAATGACGAACTTCTCGTCACAGTGTCCTGATGCAAACAAAGATCGAGCTGTAGCTGTCACAGCCCTGCGAAGTATGTTGTCTGACATTTCGGGCAGTCAGTCAAAAAACCCAGCTAGAAGTCGCCTGACAAATTTTTTTTTTGCTAGAAAGAGATAGGAAACCTGATGCAAACAAACGTCCAGCTGTCATGTAAACATACTTTGAATGTGTTGGTAAATTTCTGACTAGAAAGCCTTATACGTGTCCATGAATGTTTATTTCTGAAATCATTTTTTGCAAATAGCTTAGAAAATTTACATCAATTTTCCATTTTGGGATTTGAAAATCAGCTGCCAAAAACTATCATTGTAAATTAAATAAAATGAAAATATTTTTAAATTTTTCAAGTGTTCTCTCAGACTAATTTATCTTAAAAAGACCACAAATTGCTCTAGTTATTTTCCAGATGCAATCATAAATCTCATCTCATCCAATCAAACCCACTAAAAATAGTACTATTTTCAATTGCAAATTTGGAATAAGATTGGATAAGAGAACAAAAAATTTTCTGAAGCATATATGTTTTTTTTTAAAGATTATAAAATCAACCTATTCTTTTGTTGGGAAATTATTCAATGGGAATAGTGGCACAATAAACTTTATAAATGCCAACAACGCTTTATTTGAAAAATCAAATCATGTATTATGAAAATCTATTTTTTAATCACAACAACTACATAAACAAAGTTTCATCTAAATAAAAACGTTACTTAATCCACCTTTAGGTGGTTGGTGCCTTCCTCACATTCATAAAGTCAATACATTCAGTAAAAATAGCAACTTTCCCCTTAACATGTTTAACAAATAAACTGTATTACTCATTTCTTTTGATAAGGTTCAAAGACCTTCAATATTTCTGGCTAATCGGCAAGGTCTGATAAAAAACCTATCCAACGATAGTTCAAATGGAAGATTCAGACAATATTTCTATCACAATATCTTAAATCCGGCCTCCAAAAAGTGTATAAGTAACACTTAAGTGCTAATAACTTTCGATAGGGTTGTCAGATCCTCGACGTTTTAGGCTGATTTGAAAGGTCTTTCGATTATGTAATTAATGACAGGTCACATGATGGACCCGGACATCATTTTTATTGAAATATCTGTGATCCAGCCTGTATATAAATGTGTATAAATAACACTTAAGTGCTAATAACTTTTGATAGGGATGTCAGATCTCCAATGTTTTGGGCTCATTGGAAAGGTCTTTTTAATACTTTTCTGAAAATGTATAACATGATAGGTTTTCTTGCAAAAACCACCCTCTTTACAATCTTCCGGACATACGCCAAAATCTTTTTTTTTAGCATAACTTTTGAAGTACTTCACTAAACTTGCTGAATTTAAATAGAGACCTATAGGACCCCAAGACAGATCGAATGAGACTAACACGGTCAAAATCCGTTCATTTATTCCGGAGATAATTGAGTGACAATTTTTTGTCCACCCACCTACTCACATCCACACAGACATTTGCTCAGAACATGATTCTGAGTCGATATGTTTACGTAAGGTGGGTCTACGAAGTGTCCCGCCCGTGTGGATCAATCGGACTGCGCACTGGACTCACAATTCAGAGGTCGCCGGTTCGAACCCCGCGGCGGGCGCTCTAAAATTCTTTGTGTAAATATGGGTATTCGGCGCCGTCGCTCCGTGCCATACTTTCATACACTTAGGAGCCCAGGGCGGCGAAGTCCTTGTAGATAAAAAGGAAGACACTAGTGGTTGGTACTAGCTAGCAATGGTGGCCGACAGCTATAAAGTCAACTTCGATTTTTTTCGGGTCTACGAAGTCAAATTAATAAGTTCATTTTTCGAGTGATTTTATAGCCTTTTCTCAGTAAGGTGAGGAAGGCAAAAACCTAAATTAAGATTGTGAAAAAGTTTATGAAAATCTTAAGCATCACATTTGTTGCAAAATTACAACTAATTATTCAATCATATCAAAAATTGTGTTGAAATCTAAATACAGATAAAATTACGAATAATATGAAAAACCCCAAAACATGCAAAATATTATCAGTGAAGGTTAAAAGCTAAATGCTATCGATTAATGAAAACTTCAAAGAAAATAAGAGGACATAAAAATGTTGAAAATTAAATGAAAATGTTGAATTGGAATTGAAAGCTGTGTTTTTCAGTCAGCCGAACGACCAATAATCATACTTTTAGTAAATCAAATGTGGACTGAATTGCATCACGCACACCTCCTAAAAAAATTTGTTTAAAAATCTTTATTTTCAACAATTCCTCAAACTGTCCCTCTTCCTGGCTAAAAATCTCACGAGATTCTCACCCACTGGCGCTCACTAATTTTCCATTACCATATTCATCATCTAATTTCCCCGGTGCTATTCAGCGCGAAGGAGTACATCAAGCGGCATCTTAATTAACTTCCGAATGGTGGGAAAAGTCGTCCTCTGGACTCAAAGCCACGAGAAAATGAGTCAAAAGTGGCGTAAATGAGTGAATTCAGAGTGAAATTATCATCGTTGAGTTTCGTAACCACCTCGCCACACGCCCGGAGGGAAATGAATAAATTTACAACATTTTTCAAATATTTCCACTTTTTGCAGCAGCAGCAGGCCGAGAGTTTCGCGGAAAATGCCACAAAGAAGGCTGTTTGTGTGGCTGTGTCTGAGTGCAAAGTGGGGGAAATAACGCACTCTTGCGCGAGGATGAGTGTATAATTTATGCTGTTTTGGACTTGGAACACGTGGCTGTTGCTAACGAGAGCGCGCGAAAAACAGGATAAGCGACGCGGAGATACTTCATTAAAAGTCGTTCAGGAGAATGTTTAATTTCTAATTTGAAAGGGAAGGAATGTTACAACCGAGTCTACTCATTAGGTGGAGACAGCAAAAAGTGGGATGGAATCAGTGTGAGTTTATTTTTGGGGGCGTGATGAATTGATGTGTGATGATGTTGATTGTTTGTGATGATTGATTGATGATGATGATTGTTGATGTGAATGTTGATTGTGTGATTGTGATGTGATGTTGATGATTTTGAATGTTGATTGTGATGATTGTTGATGATGAATTTGATTGAATTGATGATTGATTGTTGATGTTGTGATTGAATGATGATGTGATTTGATTTGATGTGATTTGATGATTGTGATTGATGTTGTTTGATTGATTGATGAATTGATGATTTGTGATGTGATGATTGTGATGATGAATTGATGATTGTGTTGATGATTGATGTTGATGATTGTTGATGAATTTGATTGATGATGTGATTGATGATGTGATGATGTTGATGTTGTTGATGATTGTGTGATGTGATGATGTGTGATGTGTTTGATGATGATGATTTGATGAATGATTTGATTTGATGTGATTGATGATTTGAATTGATTGATTGTTGATGATGTGTGTTGAATGATGATTTGATGATGAATTGTGATGATTGATGTGATGATTGTTGATGATGTGATTGATGTGATTTGATGATGATGATTGTGATGTTGATGATGTGATGTTGATGAATTGATGATGATTGATTGTGATTGATTGATGTGATTGATGAATGTGATGATGTGTGATTTGATGATGATGTGTGATGATGATTGATTTTGATGATGATTTGATGATTGTGATGATGATTGTGATTGATTTGTGATTGATGATGATGATTGAATTGATGATTGTGTGATGTGATTGAATGATTTGATTGTTGATGTGATGATTGTGATGTGTGATTTGATGATTGATGTTGATTTGATGTGATTTGATGTGATTTGATTGTGATTGTGATTGATTGATTTGATTGTGTGATGATTTGTGATGATTGATTGTTGTGTGATGTTGTGATGTTTGATGTGTGATTTGATTTTGTGAATGAATGTGATTGATGATGTGATGATTGTGATTTGATGATTGATGATGTTGATTGATTGATTTGTGATGAATTTGATTGTGATGTTGATGATTGTTGTTGATGTTGTGATTGATTGATGTTGTTGATTGATTGATGTTGATTTGTGATGATTTGATTGATTGATGTTTGATGATGTTGATTGTGATTTGATTTTGATTGTGATTGATTGATGATTGTGATTTGATGTTTGATTGATTGATTTGTGATGTTGATGTTTGATTGTTGATTGATTGATTGATGATTGATTTGATTTGATGATGTGATGATTGATTTGATTTGATTGTGATGTTGTGATTGATTTGATTGTTGATTTGATTGTGATGTTTGATTGATGTTTGATGATTGATGATGTGATTTGATTTGATTGATTGTGTTGATTTTGATGATTTGATTTGATTTGATTGTGATTTGATTGATTTGATTTGTGTTGATTGATTTGATTGTGATGTTGATGTTTGTTTTGATTGATTGTTGATTTGATTTGATGATTGATTGATTGTGATTTGATGATTTGATGTTGATTTGATTGATTTGATTGTGATTTGATTTGATTTGATTGTGATGATTGTTTGATTTGATTTGATGTGTTGATGATTTGATGATGATGTTGTGATGTTGATTTGATTTTGATTGATGATGATTTGATTGTGATTGATTTGATGTTGATGATGATGTGATTGATGATTTGATTGTGAATGATGATGTTGTTTGTGATGATTGTGTGTTGATGATTGATGTTGATGATGATTGTTGATTGAATTGATGATTTGATTTGATTGATGATGATTGATGTTGATTGTGATTTGATGATTGATGTTGATTGTGATGTTGATTGAATGTTGATGATGATGAATTGATGTGTGATTGATTGATTGATGATTGTGATTGATTGTGATGAATGATTGAATTTGATTGATTTGATGTGATTGATTTGATTTGATTTGATGTGATTGTGATTGATGATGTGAATGTTTGATTTGTTTGATTGTGATTGATTGATTTGATGATGATTGATTGTGATGATTGTGATTTGTGTGATTGATTGATTTGATGTGATTGATGATTTGTGATGATGATTGATTGTGTGTGATTGATGATTGTGATGTTGATTGATTGATTTGATGATTGATGTGAATGTTGATGATTGATTGTGATTTGATGTGATTGATTGTTGTGATTGATGATTGATGTTGATTGATTTGATGATTGTGTGATGAATTTGATGTGAATGATTTGATTGATTGTTGATGATGAATGATTTGATTGAATTTGATTTGATTGATTTGATGATTGTTTGATTGATTTGATGTGATTGATGTTGATTTGATTGATTTTGATGATTGTGATTGATGATTGTGATTGAATTGATGAATTGATGATTTGATGTTGATGTTTGATGAATGTGATGTTGAATGATTGATTTGATGATTGATTGTGATGATTGATTGATTGTGATGATTGATTGTGATTTGTTGATTTGAATTGATTTGTTGATGATGTGATTGATTGTTGATTGATGATGATTGATTGTTTGATGATTGATGATGTGTTGTGATTGATGTTGATGTGAATTGATGATTGTGATTGTTGATTGATGATGTTTGTTGATGTTGATTGATGAATTGATGTGAATTGTGATTGATTTGATGATTGATTGATGTGATTTGATTGTGATTGATTGATGATTTGATGTGTTGAATTGATTGTTGATTGATGTTGATGTGATGTGATGATGTGATTGTGATTGATGTGATTTGATGATTTGATTGATTTGTTGATGTTGATGATTTGATGTTGATGTGATTGATGATTGATGATTGATTGTGATGTTGATGATGAATTGTGATTTGATGTGATGTTGATTGATGTGTGATATGATTGTGATTTGTTGATGATTGATGTGATTTGATGATTTGATTGTGATGATTGTGATGATTGATGATGATGATTGATTTGTTGATGATGATTGATTTGAATGTTGATTGATTTGATTGAATGATTGATGTGTGATTTGTTGATGTGTGATTGATTGATTTGATTGAATTGATTTGATGTGATGATGATTGTTGATGATGAATTGTTTGATGTTGATTTGAATGATGTTGATGTGATGTTTGATTGATGATGATTTGATTGATTGATGATTTGATGATTGATTTGTGATGATTGATGTTGATTGATGTGATTTGATTGATGATTTGAATGTTTGATTGAATGATGTTGATGTTGATTTGATGATTGATGTTGATTGTTGATTTGAATGATGATGATGATTGATGTTGATGATTGATTTGATGATGTGATGTTGTGATTTGATGTGTTGATGAATTTGAATGATGTTGATGATGTTGTGAATGTTGATGTTGATGTGTGATGTGATTGATGTGAATTGATTTGATTGATGTTTGATGATGATGATGATGTGTGATTTGATGTGATTTGTGATGTTTGATTTGATGTGAATTGATTGATTGATGTGAATGTTGATTTGAATTGATGATGTTTGATTGAATGTGATTGATTGATTGATGTTGAATGATGTTTGATGTGATGTTGAATGATGTGTTGATTGTTGTTGATTGATGTGAATTTGATTGTGATTGATGTGATTGTGATTGATTGATTGATGATTGTGATTGATGATGATTGTGTTTGATGTTGAATGTTGTGATTTGATTTGATGTGATTGATTGATGATTTGATTTGATGATTGATGTGATGATTGATGATTGTGATTTGATGTTGATTGATTTGTGATGATTGATTGTGATTGTGATTGATGATGATTTGATTGATGTGAATTGATGATGATGAATGATGTGTGATGATGAATTGTTGATGTGTGTGATTGATGATTGATGATTGTGATGTTGTTGAATGTGAATGAATTGATGTGTTGATGATTGATTGATGATGTGATTGATTGTGAATGTTGAATGTGATTGTGATTGTGATTGTGATGATGATTGATGTTGATGATTGTTGATGAATGATTGAATGATTGATGATGTTGATGATTGATTGTGATTGATTGATGTTGATTGATTGTGATGTGATTTGATGTGATTGATGATGATTGAATTTGAATTTGTGATGTTGAATGTGATGTTGAATGATGTGATTTGTGATGATGATGTGATGATTGATGATTGATTTGATGATGTTGATTGAATTGATTGATGATTTGATTGTGATGTTGATTGAATTGATGTGATTGTTGATGATGATGTTGATGATGTTGATTGATGATGATTGAATGTGTTGATGATGATTTTGATGATTGATGTTGATGATGATTTGATTTTGATGTGTGATGATTGATTGAATGTTGTTTTGATGTTGTGAATTGATGTGTTGATGTTGATGATTGATGTGAATTGATGAATTGTGATGATGATTGATTGAATTGATTGTGAATTGTGATGATGTTGATTTGTGATTGATGATTGATTGATTTGATGTGATGATGATTGATGTGTTGTGATTTGATGATGATTGTGAATGTTGATTGATTTGATTGTGATTGTTGATTGAATGTGTGATTGTTGATGATGATGAATTGTGATTGTTGATGATTTGTGAATTGTGATTGTTGATGTTGATGATGATTGATTGATGTGTGATGTGAATTGTTGATTGATTTGAATTGTTGTGATGATGATTTGATTGATGAATGTGATGATGATTGTGATTTGATGATGATGTTGATTTGATTGAATGTGAATTGTGTTGATGATTGATGATTGAATTGATTGATTTGATTGTGATTGTTGTGATGATTTGAATTGATGATGAATGTTGTGATTGTGATGTTGATTGATGATTGATTGAATTGTGATGAATTGATTTGATTGATTGATGATTGATGATTTGATTGATTGTGTTTGATTGTTGATTTGATGTGAATGATGATGATGTGATTTGATGATGTTGATTGATTGTGATGTTGTGATTGATGATTGAATGTTTGATGATGTGTGAATGATGATGTTTGATGATTGATGTGTGATTGATGTGAATGTTGATTGATGTTGTTGTGATTGATTGATGATTGTTGTGATTGATGTTGATGTTGATGATTGATTTGATGATTGTGAGTGATTGAATGATTTGTGTGATGATTTGATGATGATGTTGATGATTGTTTGATGTGATGTTTGATTTGATGATTTGATGTGATTGATGTGATGTTGATGATGTTGATGTGATGATTGATGATTGTGTTGATTGATTGTTTGATGATGAATGTGATTGATTGATTTGTGATGATTGAATGATTTGATGATTGATTGATGATGTTTGATGTGTGATGATTGTTGATGTTGATGTGTGATTGATTTGATGAATTGTGATTGATGATTGTGATTGTGAATTGATGTTGATGATGATTGATTGATGATGATTTGTTGATTGTTGATGATTGATGAATGTTGATGATTGATGATGTTGATGATTGTGATGATTGATTGAATTGATTGTGTTGATGAATTGTGATGATGTTTGATTTGATGATTGATGATGATTTGTGATTGATTGTGATGATTGATTTGATGATGATTGATGATGTTTGATGATGTGATGTGAATGATTTGTGATGATTGATTGATGTGATGAATTGATTGTGATGATTGTGATGTGATGATGATGTGATTGAATGATTGATGATTGATTGATTGAATGTTGATGATGTGATGTTGATGATGATTGTTGAATGTTGATGTGATTGTGATGATGTGTGTGAATTGATTGTTGATTGTGATTGATTGTGATTGATGTTGATGATTGTTGATTGTTGATGTGATTGTGATTGTGATGATGATTGTTGTTGATGATGAATTGATGATTGATGATGATTGATGTGTGATGATTGATTTGATGTGATGATTGTTGATGTGATTGATTTGATGATGATTGTTGTGATTGTGTGATGATTGAATGTTGAATTGATTGTGTGATGTTGATTGTTGATGATGATGATGTGATGTTGAATTGATTTGTTGATGATGATTGAATGATTGTGTGTTGTTGATGATGTGAATTGAATGTGATGTTGATGTGATTGTTGATTGATGATTGTGATTGTGATGATTGATTGATTGTGATTGATTGATGATTGATGATTGTGATTGATGATTGATTTGATGTGATTGATTGTGATGATGTGATTGATTTGATGATGATTGTTGATTGATGATTGTGATTGATGTGATGATGTTGTGATTTGATTGTGTTGATGATTGAATGATGATTTGATTGTTGATGTGATGATTGATGTGATGATTGATGTGATTGTGATGTTGATGTTGATGTGTTGTGTGAATGATTGATGATTGTGATGTGATGTTGATTGTGATTGAATGTGTGAATGATTGTGAATGTGATTGATTGTGTTGATGAATGATGATGATTGTGATGTGATTGTTGATGTTGATGATGTTGTTGATGTTGATTGTGAATGTTGTGATTGATGAATTGTTGATGATGATTGTGAATGATGATTGAATTTGTGTTGATTTGAATGATGTGATGTGATGTTGATGAATTGATGATGATTGATGATGTGTGATGTGATTGATGATGATTGAATTGATGAATTGTGATGATTGATGTGTTTGATGTTGTGTGATTGAATGATTTGTGATGATTGTGATGTTGATTGTGATGTGATGATGATTTGATGTGTTTGATGTGTGAATGATGTGATGATTGATTGTGATTGATGATGATGATTGTGATTGAATGATTGATTGTGATTGAATGATGTGATGATGTGATTGTTGATGATTTGAATGATTGATGATTGTGATTGTGTGATGATGATGATTGATGATTTTGTGATGATTGATGATGTTGATTTGATGATGTTGATGATTTGAATGTGATTGATGATGAATGTGATTGTTGATTGTGATTGATGATGTTGATGTGATGTTGATTGATGAATTGATTGTGATGTGTTTGATGATGAATGATGTTGTGTGTTGATGAATGATTTGATGATTTGATTGAATTGTGTGATGATGTGTTGATGAATGATTGATGTGATTGATGATTGTGATGAATTGATGATGTGATTGTGTTGTTGAATTGATTGATGATGATGATTGTGTTGTTGATGTGATGATGTGAATTGATGTTGTGATTTGATGATGTTGATGATTTTGAATGATTGTTTGATGATGATGATTGATGTTGTGATGTTGTTGATTTGTGATTGATGATTGATTGATGATTGATTTGTGATGTGTTTGATGATGTTGATGTGTGATTGATGATGATTGATGTGTGATGTTGAATTGTTTGAATGTTTGATTGTTGATTTGATGTTTGATGTTGATGAATGATGTTTGATGTTGAATGTTGATGAATTGATGTGTTGATGTTTGAATGATTTTGATGATTTGTGAATTGTGATTGTTGATGTGATGTGATGATTGATTTGAATTGATGAATTTGATTGTGTTGTGATTGATTTGTTGAATGTTGTTTGATGATTGTGATTGATGTTTGATGTGTGTTGAATGTTGATTTTGATGTTGATGATTGTGTGATTGATGATGATTGATGTTGATTGTGATTGTTGATGATGATTGATTGTGATTGTGAATGTTGATGTGATTGATTGATTGATGTGATGTTGTTGATGAATTGTTTTGATGATGTGATGATTGATGTTGAATGTTGATTGTTGATGTGATTGATGATGAATGTGAATGATGATTGATTTGATGATTTGTGATTGATTGATTGATGTTGAATTGTGATGATTTGTGTGAATTTGATGTGATTGATTGATGTTGTTGATTGATGTGATGTGATTTGATGTTGATTGTGTTGATTGAATTGATGATTGATTTGATGATTGAATTTGATGTTTGTGTTGATGTGTTGTGATTGATGTTTGATGTGTGAATGATTGTTGATGTTGATTGATGATTGATGTTGATTGTGATGATTGATTTGATGTTGTTGTGTGATGTTGTTGATGATTTGAATTGTGATTGATTTGTGATGTTGAATGATTGATTGATTGAATGATGAATGTGTGATGATGATGTTGATTGTTTGATTGTGATTTGATTTGATGATTTGATTGATGATTGATGATTGATGTGATTTGATTGATGTTTGATGATTTGATGATTGTTGATTGAATTGATTGATGATTGTGATTGTGATGATTTGTTGTTGATGTGATTGTTGAATGTTGATGATGATGTGATTTTGATTGATGTTGTGATTTGTTGTGTGATTGATTGATTGTGAATTTGATGATTGATTGATGATTGTGATGTTGATGTTGATGTGTTGTTGATGATTGTTTGATGATTGATTGATTGTGATTGATGTGATTGATTGATGATTGATGTGTGATTTGTGATTTGAATGTTTGATTGTGATGTGATGATGTGATTTGATTGATTGTGATGATGTTGATTTGATGTGATTGTGATGATGTGATTGATGATGTTGATGATTGTTGATTGTGATTGAATTTGTTGATGTGTGATGTGATGATGAATGATGATGATTTGATTGATTGTGTTGATGTGATTGATGATTGTTGAATTGTGATTGTGATGATTTGTTGTGTGATGTGAATGATTTGTTGATTGATGTGATGTTGTGATTGTGTTTGATGATGTTGAATGTTGATGAATGTGTGATGATGATGTTGATTGTGTTGATTGATTGATGATTGATTTGATGATGTTTGATGTTTGTTGATGATGTTGATTGATGATGTGATGTTGATTGATGTTGATGTGATTGATTGATGTGAATTGTTGTGATGATGATGATTGATGTGATGTTGAATGATGTGTTGATGTTGTTGTGATTGATGTGTGATTTGATGATGTTGTTGATTGATGTTGTGATTGTGATGAATTTGATTGTTGATGTTTGTTGATGATTGATTTGATTGTGATTTGAATGTGTGATTGATTTGTGAATGAATGAATGTGATTTGATGTGATTGATTGTGATGTTTGTGATTTGATGAATGTGTGATTGTTGTGATTGATGATGATTGATGATTGTTGATTGATTGTGTGAATGTGTGTTTGATGTTGATGATGTTGATGATTGTGATGTTGTTGATGATGATGTGTGATGATGTGAATTTGATTGATGATGATTTGATGTTGTTGATTGTTGATGATGTTGATTGTGATGATTGATTTGTTGTGATTGATGATTGTTTGATTGTGATGATTGAATTGATGTTGATGATGTTGTGTTGATGTGATGTTTTGTGATTGATTGTGATGATGATGATTGAGTTGTTGATGTGATGATGAATGATTGATTTGATTTGTGATGATTGTGATTGATTTGATTTGATGTGTGATTGATGTGATTGATTGTGATGTGTGATTGATTTGTGTTGATGATGATTGTGATGATTGTTGATTGTGTTGATTGATTGTGAATGTGTTGATTTGATGATTGTGATTGATGTGATGATGATTGTTGATGTTGAATGTTGTGTTGATGATGATTGATGAATTGTTGATTGTGTTGTGATGATTGTGATTTGATGATTGTGATGTGATTGATTGATTGATTGATTGTGAATGATGTGATGATTGATTGATGTTGATTGTGATGATGATGTTGATTGTGAATGATGTTTGATGTGATTGTGTTGTGATGAATTGATTGATGTGTGATTGTGATGTGTGAATTGTTGTGATTGTGAATGTTTTGTGTGATGTTTGATTTGAATTTGTTTTTGATTTGAATTTTTTGGGTTTGGAAATGACTTTCCTAATTTTATTTAGACTTTCAACAATTAAACAATCAGCAATCAACAACTCAACAACTCAACAACTCAACAACTCAACAACTCAACAACTCAACAACTCAACAACTCAACAACTCAACAACTCAACAACTCAACAACTCAACAACTCAACAACTCAACAACTCAACAACGCAAAAAGCAAAAAGCAAAAAGCAAAAAGCAAAAAGCAAAAAGCAAAAAGCAAAAAGCAAAAAGCAAAAAGCAAAAAGCAAAAAGCAAAAAGCAAAAAGCAAAAAGCAAAAAGCAAAAAGCAAAAAGCAAAAAGCAAAAAGCAAAAAGCAAAAAGCAAAAAGCAAAAAGCAAAAAGCAAAAAGCAAAAAGCAAAAAGCAAAAAGCAAAAAGCAAAAAGCAAAAAGCAAAAGCAAAAAGCAAAAAGCAAAAAGCAAAAAGCATGTTGTTGTTGAGTTGTTGAGTTGTTGAGTTGTTGAGTTGTTGAGTTGTTGAGTTGTTGACAGTCATTAAATTATGCTATAATTCTCAGAAAAGTGTATAAATGTGTCCCCTTCCCTCCAAACGTTAATTTCGTAATTCAACCCAGATTCTCGGGCCCCAACCAGAGCGCCAGAGGCCGCGACGAGTGACAATAAGACAAATTGTGAATAAAGTGACTACCACCGCAGAGGATTACGGTTTAACGGGCCGGGATAATAGAACCACAAAACTCCGGGACGGCGAAAGCGAAATTCTTGCCAACGGCGTCTGTCTTCATTACTGACTGACGGTTTAAGACTACACAGAAAAAAAAAGTGTAAATTTACACGGCACTGAATTCACGTTTTTAATGTAAACATGCTCAATGTAAATTTGAAACTCAATTTAAAGAGTTAAATTGCATTTAAAGAGCCGTCATGTAAAATGAGATTCAACGTAATGCATGTTTGTCATGTAAATGGTTCTGGTTTTGATGACAACTGGCAAATTTGAATTTATGAAAGTAATGTAAATTGTAATTTAATGTAAAATTTGCTTAACGTGAACTGTCGTTTGTTCATGTCAATGACAGTTCATTATTATTGAAGATTTCGGATTAAGGTGCGCGAGTGTTTTCAAGACAAATGTAAACTTTTACTGTTAATTAGTGATCAACTATGATGCTAAGGTGTAACTTCCGATTGTTTTAATTAAAATTTCAACATGGTTTCTCGAAGTCGACATAAAAAGGGCCGGAAACCCAAGAATTCTAAAACAAAACAAAGTGCAACTGAGATTGGAGGGAATGTAATTCTGCCAAAGGCTGAGTAAACAAACTGTCTATCTTGCTCACCTCAATTGTTGTTTACATTAGGACCAATCAGGATAGACTGTTTGTTTACACTTCGTCTGGTAAATCCTTCAATCCGGTGAGGTCCACCGGAACTTTTTTGCGGGAAGCAAATCTATCCGGAACAATCAGCTAAAGTTCGTCTGGTTAAGTAAGTGAGTAAATGTTATAAATAACTAATTACAGCTTAGTTATTTCGTATAAAAATGTTAAAAGTATGGAATATGTTCCATCTCCGCAGTCTAAAAGACAACTTTTATCAGCAACTATTCAGTTTCTTCCGGATGCCCAGATAGCTTCCGACTAACTCGTATTTGGACTATTTGGTGATTGCACTCACGAAATAATATCTTATTACTTTTTAGCGGTACTTCTTACCAAAACTAATACGTGTTTCCTCCTTCGGCGAGCGGACCAGAACTTGCCATTAGTGCGTGTTCCACCTGCTTTGGTGATTGTTGATAATCATTGACGTCCGAATTGGCTATCCCACCTCCACCCCCGGTTACTTCTTGTAAGAGCTTCTTCCAGTTCTCCGGCTGGGCGCGTAATCGAGGCAAAGTTTTGGTTTGCCTCCGTCTTTACCAGGTGGGGCATTTCCATTGAATTGTCCCGCCGCTGCTCGTTGCCGACGCCAGCATCGCAGCATCCCAGCAACCTACTTCGCTCACATTCTCGTAACGATTATCGTTCGTGGGACCACTTTTTCCGGCACTGTTTTTACCAGAATCTCAATTTCCCATAAATTGACATGTTCCAAAAATTTTTACAGTCGAGTAACGGAAAATGGGAGAATTTTTAAAACTTTTTTAGTGTTTTTTTCGATGAAAAATACGTTTTCTCGGAATTCTGAGTACGCCATAAAATCGGGTGTCTAATTTTACATAAAAGTCCCTTTGACACCAAATTTCTATCTCATCACCGTTTCAGGCTGCAAATTATTGAAAAAACACCTCTTTTTTCGCATGTTCAAAAATGGAAGGGGTCGTACCGCCCCTCCGTCACGAGATATCAAAAACGGACCTCGGATTCGTGATCAGGGACAAAAGTTACCCCTTAGGAATTTTGAATAGCGAAAAGCTGAACAAAACATCAGAAGCAATTCAAATCGCTTGATTGCTAAGCGACTGACCTCAGTTAGCACAGGTCGGTCGCGCGACCATTTTGACAGTTGCTTGTTCGTCGCTTGTAGCGCAATGGAAAATCGCTTCTACTCTGAATAGGCGCGCGATTTCTGCTGGCCGCAAATGAGTCGCGCGTAACGCTTTGCCTGTCAAATTAGTCGTGTCGCTTGTAGCATCGCTTGCAGCGTCCACTCTGTAAGGGCCCTTACATTTCGCTCCGCAAAATTTTGGATTGCTACCCTGTATAGAGCCCTAAGACGAAGTTCTACGTCAAAAGTGCGGCTATGGAAGCCTACATGGAAAAAACCAACGTTGTAAAATGTTTGTAATAGAAAAATCGAAAAACTTGGTGGCCGCGCATTGCAGCCTAGCGCCCTGCCAACCTGCCCGCTCCACAACTCCTCAGAGCAGCATCAAGATGTGCCCCGTGTCGTCCGTACCAACCGAGAACGATTGATCGCCTCTGTGGGCACATACCATCGACACATCCACCTCGCTAGCAAGTCCGGCTCAACCAAAGCGAGCCCTTGAAGCTGCCGAGCACACACCGCAGCCAGCAGGTGGACATCTCAGTGACGTCATCGGCGACGATCACGATCGCCGGAAGTTTGTCCAGGACCCCAAGCAACTCCTTCAAGTGGACAGTTCCCAAACAACCACCTGATCACCGAAGATCCTTCGTCGACAACCGCGCAGAACGACATTTCTGCCGACGTCATCGACCAGCATCGGGAATTGCCCTTCATCTGCTCGACGTTGTATGATGCAAGCGATTCCGCCCCAAAGGATCTCGGTCGGCACAAGCAGATAAACATCATCCCGATCGACTACACGAGTTGGCCGTCATCAGCAGTACACGGCAAGACTGGTGTGACCAAGGCCAGCCGAGGACTCATCCATTTCACCTTGTGGCAGTTTTTATCATCACCGGGCAAGGTCGTAGCCAGCGCGCATGGCTCCCTTCAGCTGCACATCGGCACCAGGGGACTGCGGCCGAAAGAAGGTAACCCGTTCTTAGAACAAGTTCCACCGTGGCCGCCTCCATTGTGCACTTCCAGCTCTCCCAAGCACGCCTCCAACATTTTCCGAGGAGGGAGAAACAACAAGATGTCGATTTTGGTTGCCGTAACTAATCCTGCCACCTGCCACACGTGTCTAACGCAAAATTTTCACAAATTGCACGTGCAGGTGACGATTGGCAGATTCGGTCGATTAGCTGTGTGTACTTTTCAACTGCTGTCTTTACACAATAATCGTCACAACGTGATGGTGTGCAAACCAAAGTCGCGAGCAAAACAACTCGCTGTGTCGTCCAACCACAGCGTGCCCCACAACCAGATCATGAACCAGGAATTGATCTGCATCACCGTCCTCGTCCTCGACCTTGACGTCCACCCGTTTGTCACCGTCGATGGCCAAAGTACGCTCGATGGTCGTCGAAAATAACCGCTTTTCCTGATGAATAGTGTTGTTCCAGTTCGACTCGGACCATCGATCTTCAGAGGGGGAGATGTTGTGGCTGGGAACACAGACGGTTGAAACCAACACAACCGTAGTCAACCTGAAGGCTCCAAGCTGTCAGCTGGCCTGACAGCAGCTGCGACGTCAGCAGTACCGTAAACTGGGGTCAATCGGAACACATGGGGCGAATTGGGACAGCAGTTTTAACCATGTTGGAGTACAATATTTTGATTTTTCTGGTTGGTTTCGGTTAGAACAGACTCAGGCCAACAAAATGTGTACATCAATTTTCAAATTTAAAAGCTTTAAGTGCTCTAAAAACTGCTGTCCCTATTCAGACTGTAGTCCCGATTCACCCCAGATTACGGTAACAACTTAAAAAGTCAAACGCCCAGTTGTCGAAGATCATTCTTGCATTGTATTTCGTAAAATGAAGACCTATTTTAATCCGTGTTATATTAACTAGTGTCTTCTCATTTGGCCTCGGGCTGCACGATATGAAGAGCTTTTAGCATAGCATAGCATTGGTGTCTACCCGTAGTTGCTACTTCGTTATTGACCAGGACCCCCAAACATTCCTCCGTGGACCACAGATGAAAAGTAGGAACCAATCATCACCCTTTCGCAATTTTCAAAGGTCCCTATCATGCTGATCAATACCGACGCCGGCCACGACCAGAGGTAAGACACGGGGAAGTGGATGGGAATGTTAGCCGATACTTGAGTGATGGGACCGCTAAATCAGCTGCGTCTCCGACAAAGTATCACATGAGTTTTGAGGGGTTAGTAAGATGGGTATGAGGTCAGGATTCACTGTGGTAGGTGATGCGACCATAAGCAATTTGTTTATCGGTTGAAATTTTTAAAATCTTAGGCAGCCGGCTGCGGAAAGATAGTTATCTAGGGATTTAAAAATATAGTACACCCAACTGGCAGTCGCATGATTGTGATGCATGGCGGCATGAAAGTATATCAGAATCTGCATGAAATCTGTCCTCATGCATTTTTTGCGATATAGGAGTATGACATTTTTGCCCGTTACCGACAATTATCGACATTACCGACGGCTGATTGGTTGTATTGCAAAAAAAACCTTAACAAAACGAGGATTGAACCATCAACTTCTTAGTTGATGATCCGACACGCTACCACCGTGCCATGAACGCTTGATGAGTTGTGTGGGACAGAACACCAATATGAAGTTGTTGCTCGGGGACGCACTAGAATTATATGTGTTGGTGAGAACTGCAGATCGCTGAAATTTTTACACGCGGGCAAAAATGATCTATGGGCTTGCTGCAAAAAATGTTATAAAATGTGACATTTTCTGCAGCAAATCCAATGTTGCAGATTTTGAGATATATTTTTCCTTTGGGTGTATTAATTCGACCGCGATTCTCCAGAAATTCTCCGTCGGCGTGCCTTCCGATCAACGGTGATGTAGGAAGGGCTTCATTAATTGAAATGATTTTATATCATAAGCCTTTAAAAAAATTTCGACGGCGTGCCTTCCAATCATCGATGATATAGAAAGGGCTTAATCCAGCAATATGACTTGCTAGTCTCAAAAAAATAGGTACGTTTTTATAGAAAACTATAAAAAGAGAACAACACAAAAAAACTCATCGGCCAACGAACGCGAGTGAAAAAAAAACAATGAAAAAAGAAGAAGGTAAAAAAACAGAACTGCGCGTCCCGAAAAGCACCACACTAATGATGCTATTATTTAATTATAATAACCAATCACCCCATCACTCGAACAGCGACACAAAAGAGACGGAAAATATCACGAAAAAACAGGACTGCGCGTCCACACAGGCACCGCACTACTGATGCCATTATTTAATTATAATGACCAATCACCGGCTGCCGATCCCGATGATGCTATGAGACGCGGGTTCGATTCCCGCCTTATCCACTGAGCTTCTATCGGATGGTGAAGTAAAACGTCGGTCCCGGTTTCTCCTGTCTCGTCAGAGGCGCTGGAGCAGAAATCCCACGTTAGAGGAAGGCCATGCCCCGGGGGGCGTAGTGCCAATAGTTTCGTTTCGTTTCGACCAATCACCCCATGCACTCGAACAGCGACACAAAAGAGACGGAAAATATCTAAAAAAAAAACAGGACTGCGCGTCCATACAGGCACCGCACTACTGATGCCATTATTTAATTATAATGACCAATCACCCCATGCACTCGAACAGTGACACAAAAGAGACGGAAAATATCTCAAAAAAAAAAAAACAGGACTGCGCGTCCATACATGCACCGCACTACTGATGCCATTATTTAATTATAATGACCAATCACCCCATGCACTCGAACAGCGACACAAAAGAAACGGAAAATAACACGAAAAAACAGGACTGCGCGTCCACACAGGCACCGCACTAATTATAATGACCAATCACCTCATGCACTCGAACAGCGACACAAAAGAGACGGAAAATATCACGAAAAAAAAACAGGACTGCACGTCCACACAGGCACCGCACTACTGATGCCATTTTTTAATTATAATGACCAATCACCCCATGCACTCGAACAGCGACACAAAAGAAACGGAAAATAACACGAAAAAACAGGACTGCGCGTCCACACAGGCACCGCACTAATTATAATGACCAATCACCTCATGCACTCGAACAGCGACACAAAAGAGACGGAAAATATCACGAAAAAACAGGACTGCGCGTCCACACAGGCACCGCACTACTGATGCCATTATTTAATTATAATGACCAATCACCCCATGCACTCGAACAGCGACACAAAAGAAACGGAAAATAACACGAAAAAACAGGACTGCGCGTCCACACAGGCACCGCACTACTGATGCCGTTATTTAATTATAATGACCAATCACCCCATGCACTCGAACAGCGACACAAAAGAGACGGAAAATATCACGAAAAAACAGGACTGCGCGTCCACACAGGCACCGCACTACTGATCTGCACGATATGAAGAGCTTTTGTGAATACAAAAACACACATTCTGGCCAAAAATGAACTTCCGGTGGTCACCGGAAGTGCCCACAAAAAAAAACTGACACCAATGGTATTCCGGGTCTATAGGACCCAGAAATGTTTTCGGCTGCCAAAATTCGAGATTGTTACCGATTTTGGATGTACCACCCTGCGTGCAATAACACGCGCTGATCATCGTGTTGTCGATCATCAGCGAAATACTATCGAGACGATCCAGCAGCAACCCTCGACGGCAATGGCGCAAGCTAGCGGTAGCGAGTCATCGCAGACTTCCGAACCGGTGAAACGACGAGGGCATTTCCGTCGAAGTTGTACACAGTAAAAAATATTGTAAATTTGGAAGCTGTAATTTTGGAAGGTTGCATATTACCTCTTTTAATTTTACCTCAATTTAGATTGAAAAAGTGACATTACACCAGAAAAGTGGTAAAATTACACATTTCCAGAGGTAAAATTTCACCTTTTTTCTGACAAAAAAGATGTACCCCTTCCCAGATGTAATATTACCATGATTTTTTTTCTGTGTAGTCAACCTTGCCTAGGCTAGACCAGGACTCCATGCTTGACGCCACCGACCACGACAATGAAGATGCGGGGAGGGGCTTAGAGTGCGATTCAATGTAAGCCTGCAGGTCGTTGGGTGGTCGCGGGCAGATGGTCAAAGACTTCCTCACGACCTCCTGCATCTCACGCAGGATCACACCGCGCTCGCGTTAGTTTTCTGCCTCATCCAGCTTCTGAATTATCGGTGCTAAAATGTCGGACAGAGCCTTCACCGCATTCGACACATCCTTAGACGACACTTGGTGTAGAATAGTAGAATACAGTCTGCTCGCCAGACGTTGACCGGTTGAATTGCGCGTCCATACCCTTTTTGAAAAATGTTGCACGTCGTACGAGTTGTCGCACGGTTGTGATTTTACCGTTTTGATATCGATTGGTCGAAAGGACGACAAACGGACGACAAACACTCGACATGCTCGACATGGTTTTTTTCAATCGATTTACCTTCAATTCGACGTCGATTATCGTCGACGCAACGGTTTGACAGTTCTCTTCTGTTGATCTTGTTCGGACTTGATTGCAACCGAGTCGAACCAGTTGTTGTTGCTTTTAGGCTTTTGGAGGATTTTGGACAGTTAATAGGTAAGTTGTTTACTAGGTTCAATTACTTTTTCTGCCGGAAAGTTCCGGCCGGAGTGGGCGAGCGACCGAATCAAAGTGTCTTGTATTCCAGATTTCGGTCTTCGTGGCGGAGGAGGAGGAGGACGGGAAATATGGTTTACTCGGCGGGCCATTCCGGAAGACGGGACGGGAAGGAACCAGTTTGTGATCGTGGAAGCGGTTGGTGTTTGGTGTTTTACCGTCCGCGGGATGTTGCGACGCATACCTAATGGAACTGGTGAGTCATGTTTTAGAAACGATGGAGGTGTGCTGGAAGTGCGACTGGACGATCGAAATTAAAAATAGGATGAATGGAACATAAAAAATTCTCAACTTTTCAATCCAATAATTCCAAACTGAAAAATAAAAAAATCAAAAATACTAAAATTTTTAAAAAACTTAAACGCTGAAATTGTAAAGTTGTAAAATTCTAGCATTTCAGAACTTAAAAATGTAAGAATTCGAAAATTCTAAATTTATTGAATTTCTTGATATTGTGCAAATTGTTAGTATTCTATTCTTAAATTCTAGAATTTATTAATTCTTCAAATTCTCAAAGTCTTCAAATATTTTTGAAAAAAATTTAAATTCAAAAATAAGAAATTTTTTTAATTGACAAAAACTTAAACACTAAAATTCCTTAATTCTTCAGTACTAAAATTCTTCAATTTATAAATACAAAAAATCTAACATTATAAAGTTCTTGAATTCTCAAAACGTTGGACGCACGAGTTGGAATTTTGAATTCTAATATTCAAAACATTATGAGTTCTAAAATTCAAAAATTGAAAATTCTGTAAATTCTAAAATTGAAATAATTTATATTTTTAAATTCTAAAATTTCAAAGATCATTATTTTTTAATTCTACGCATTCGAAAACTTAATAAGTTTCTTAAAATTTTAAAAATAAAAAAAAACAGATTTTTTAGATCTTAATTTTTTTTAATTTTCAATAAAATACAAATTTAAAAAACTTTAACAAACTAAAATTTAAAAAAAATATTACAAAATTAAAAAAAATACAAGTTCAAGTTTTGTTTTAATTTTTAAAAATTGTTCTTTTTTATATTTAAAAGTTTTAAAAAATTTTAAATAGTTAAAAAAATCTTTTAACTTTTGAAAATTTTCAAGGATTTTACAAAGTCAAAATTTAAAAAAATATCACGAATTGAAATAAATGATTTTGGTATTGAGGCACCCTAAAATTAAAAAAAAATTTAATTCAGAAAATTTTCATTTTTAAAAATTTCGAATTTCGGAACATAAAATTTTTAAGAATTTCAGAATTTTAGAATTTTAGAATTTTAGAATTTTAGAATTTTAGAATTTTAGAATTTTAGAATTTTAGAATTTTAGAATTTTAGAATTTTAGAATTTTAGAATTTTAGAATTTTAGAATTTTAGAATTTTAGAATTTTAGAATTTTAGAATTTTAGAATTTTAGAATTTTAGAATTTTAGAATTTTAGAATTTTAGAATTTTAGAATTTTAGAATTTTAGAATTTTAGAATTTTAGAATTTTAGAATTTTAGAATTTTAGAATTTTAGAATTTTAGAATTTTAGAATTTTAGAATTTTAGAATTTTAGAATTTTAGAATTTTAGAATTTTAGAATTTTAGAATTTTAGAATTTTAGAATTTTAGAATTTTAGAATTTTAGAATTTTAGAATTTTAGAATTTTAGAATTTTAGAATTTTAGAATTTTAGAATTTTAGAATTTTAGAATTTTAGAATTTTAGAATTTTAGAATTTTAGAATTTTAGAATTTTAGAATTTTAGAATTTTAGAATTTTAGAATTTTAGAATTTTAGAATTTTAGAATTTTAGAATTTTAGAATTTTAGAATTTTAGAATTTTAGAATTTTAGAATTTTAGAATTTTAGAATTTTAGAATTTTAGAATTTTAGAATTTTAGAATTTTAGAATTTTAGAATTTTAGAATTTTAGAATTTTAGAATTTTAGAATTTTAGAATTTTAGAATTTTAGAATTTTAGAATTTTAGAATTTTAGAATTTTAGAATTTTAGAATTTTAGAATTTTAGAATTTTAGAATTTTAGAATTTTAGAATTTTAGAATTTTAGAATTTTAGAATTTTAGAATTTTAGAATTTTAGAATTTTAGAATTTTAGAATTTTAGAATTTTAGAATTTTAGAATTTTAGAATTTTAGAATTTTAGAATTTTAGAATTTTAGAATTTTAGAATTTTAGAATTTTAGAATTTTAGAATTTTAGAATTTTAGAATTTTAGAATTTTAGAATTTTAGAATTTTAGAATTTTAGAATTTTAGAATTTTAGAATTTTAGAATTTTAGAATTTTAGAATTTTAGAATTTTAGAATTTTAGAATTTTAGAATTTTAGAATTTTAGAATTTTAGAATTTTAGAATTTTAGAATTTTAGAATTTTAGAATTTTAGAATTTTAGAATTTTAGAATTTTAGAATTTTAGAATTTTAGAATTTTAGAATTTTAGAATTTTAGAATTTTAGAATTTTAGAATTTTAGAATTTTAGAATTTTAGAATTTTAGAATTTTAGAATTTTAGAATTTTAGAATTTTAGAATTTTAGAATTTTAGAATTTTAATTTTAGAATTTTAGAATTTTAGAATTTTAGAATTTTAGAATTTTAGAATTTTAGAATTTTAGAATTTTAGAATTTTAGAATTTTAGAATTTTAGAATTTTAGAATTTTAGAATTTTAGAATTTTAGAATTTTAGAATTTTAGAATTTTAGAATTTTAGAATTTTAGAATTTTAGAATTTTAGAATTTTAGAATTTTAGAATTTAGAATTTTAGAATTTTAGAATTTTAGAATTTTAGAATTTTAGAATTTTAGAATTTTAGAATTTAGAATTTTAGAATTTTAGAATTTTAGAATTTTAGAATTTTAGAATTTTAGAATTTTAGAATTTTAGAATTTTATAATTTTAGAATTTTAGAATTTTAGAATTTTAGAATTTTAGAATTTTAGAATTTTAGAATTTTAGAATTTTAGAATTTTAGAATTTTAGAATTTTAGAATTTTAGAATTTTAGAATTTTAGAATTTTAGAATTTTAGAATTTTAGAATTTTAGAATTTTAGAATTTTAGAATTTTAGAATTTTAGAATTTTAGAATTTTAGAATTTTAGAATTTTAGAATTTTAGAATTTTAGAATTTTAGAATTTTAGAATTTTAGAATTTTAGAATTTTAGAATTTTAGAATTTTAGAATTTTAGAATTTTAGAATTTTAGAATTTTAGAATTTTAGAATTTTAGAATTTTAGAATTTTAGAATTTTAGAATTTTAGAATTTTAGAATTTTAGAATTTTAGAATTTTAGAATTTTAGAATTTTAGAATTTTAGAATTTTAGAATTTTAGAATTTTAGAATTTTAGAATTTTAGAATTTTAGACTTTTAGAATTTTAGAATTTTAGAATTTTAGAATTTTAGAATTTTAGAATTTTAGAATTTTAGAATTTTAGAATTTTAGAATTTTAGAATTTTAGAATTTTAGAATTTTAGAATTTTAGAATTTTAGAATTTTAGAATTTTAGAATTTTAGAATTTTAGAATTTAGAATTTTAGAATTTTAGAATTTTAGAATTTTAGAATTTTAGAATTTTAGAATTTTAGAATTTTAGAATTTTAGAATTTTAGAATTTTAGAATTTTAGAATTTTAGAATTTTAGAATTTTAGAATTTTAGAATTTTAGAATTTTAGAATTTTAGAATTTTAGAATTTTAGAATTTTAGAATTTTAGAATTTTAGAATTTTAGAATTTTAGAATTTTAGAATTTTAGAATTTTAGAATTTTAGAATTTTAGAATTTTAGAATTTTAGAATTTTAGAATTTTAGAATTTTAGAATTTTAGAATTTTAGAATTTTAGAATTTTAGAATTTTAGAATTTTAGAATTTTAGAATTTTAGAATTTTAGAATTTTAGAATTTTAGAATTTTAGAATTTTAGAATTTTAGAATTTTAGAATTTTAGAATTTTAGAATTTTAGAATTTTAGAATTTTAGAATTTTAGAATTTTAGAATTTTAGAATTTTAGAATTTTAGAATTTTAGAATTTTAGAATTTTAGAATTTTAGAATTTTAGAATTTTAGAATTTTAGAATTTTAGAATTTTAGAATTTTAGAATTTTAGAATTTTAGAATTTTAGAATTTTAGAATTTTAGAATTTTAGAATTTTAGAATTTTAGAATTTTAGAATTTTAGAATTTTAGAATTTTAGAATTTTAGAATTTTAGAATTTTAGAATTTTAGAATTTTAGAATTTTAGAATTTTAGAATTTTAGAATTTTAGAATTTTAGAATTTTAGAATTTTAGAATTTTAGAATTTTAGAATTTTAGAATTTTAGAATTTTAGAATTTTAGAATTTTAGAATTTTAGAATTTTAGAATTTTAGAATTTTAGAATTTAGAATTTTAGAATTTTAGAATTTTAGAATTTTAGAATTTTAGAATTTTAGAATTTTAGAATTTTAGAATTTTAGAATTTTAGAATTTTAGAATTTTAGAATTTTAGAATTTTAGAATTTTAGAATTTTAGAATTTTAGAATTTTAGAATTTTAGAATTTTAGAATTTTAGAATTTTAGAATTTTAGAATTTTAGAATTTTAGAATTTTAGAATTTTAGAATTTTAGAATTTTAGAATTTTAGAATTTTAGAATTTTAGAATTTTAGAATTTTAGAATTTTAGAATTTTAGAATTTTAGAATTTTAGAATTTTAGAATTTTAGAATTTTAGAATTTTAGAATTTTAGAATTTTAGAATTTTAGAATTTTAGAATTTTAGAATTTTAGAATTTTAGAATTTTAGAATTTTAGAATTTTAGAATTTTAGAATTTTAGAATTTTAGAATTTTAGAATTTTAGAATTTTAGAATTTTAGAATTTTAGAATTTTAGAATTTTAGAATTTTAGAATTTTAGAATTTTAGAATTTTAGAATTTTAGAATTTTAGAATTTTAGAATTTTAGAATTTTAGAATTTTAGAATTTTAGAATTTTAGAATTTTAGAATTTTAGAATTTTAGAATTTTAGAATTTTAGAATTTTAGAATTTTAGAATTTTAGAATTTTAGAATTTTAGAATTTTAGAATTTTAGAATTTTAGAATTTTAGAATTTTAGAATTTTAGAATTTTAGAATTTTAGAATTTTAGAATTTTAGAATTTTAGAATTTTAGAATTTTAGAATTTTAGAATTTTAGAATTTTAGAATTTTAGAATTTTAGAATTTTAGAATTTTAGAATTTTAGAATTTTAGAATTTTAGAATTTTAGAATTTTAGAATTTTAGAATTTTAGAATTTAGAATTTTAGAATTTTAGAATTTTAGAATTTTAGAATTTTAGAATTTTAGAATTTTAGAATTTTAGAATTTTAGAATTTTAGAATTTTAGAATTTTAGAATTTTAGAATTTTAGAATTTTAGAATTTTAGAATTTTAGAATTTTAGAATTTTAGAATTTTAGAATTTTAGAATTTTAGAATTTTAGAATTTTAGAATTTTAGAATTTTAGAATTTTAGAATTTTAGAATTTTAGAATTTTAGAATTTTAGAATTTTAGAATTTTAGAATTTTAGAATTTTAGAATTTTAGAATTTTAGAATTTTAGAATTTTAGAATTTTAGAATTTTAGAATTTTAGAATTTTAGAATTTTAGAATTTTAGAATTTTAGAATTTTAGAATTTTAGAATTTTAGAATTTTAGAATTTTAGAATTTTAGAATTTTAGAATTTTAGAATTTTAGAATTTTAGAATTTTAGAATTTTAGAATTTTAGAATTTTAGAATTTTAGAATTTTAGAATTTTAGAATTTTAGAATTTTAGAATTTTAGAATTTTAGAATTTTAGAATTTTAGAATTTTAGAATTTTAGAATTTTAGAATTTTAGAATTTTAGAATTTTAGAATTTAGAATTTTAGAATTTTAGAATTTTAGAATTTTAGAATTTTAGAATTTTAGAATTTTAGAATTTTAGAATTTTAGAATTTTAGAATTTTAGAATTTTAGAATTTTAGAATTTTAGAATTTTAGAATTTTAGAATTTTAGAATTTTAGAATTTTAGAATTTTAGAATTTTAGAATTTTAGAATTTTAGAATTTTAGAATTTTAGAATTTTAGAATTTTAGAATTTTAGAATTTTAGAATTTTAGAATTTTAGAATTTTAGAATTTTAGAATTTTAGAATTTTAGAATTTTAGAATTTTAGAATTTTAGAATTTTAGAATTTTAGAATTTTAGAATTTTAGAATTTTAGAATTTTAGAATTTTAGAATTTTAGAATTTTAGAATTTTAGAATTTTAGAATTTTAGAATTTTAGAATTTTAGAATTTTAGAATTTTAGAATTTTAGAATTTTAGAATTTTAGAATTTTAGAATTTTAGAATTTTAGAATTTTAGAATTTTAGAATTTTAGAATTTTAGAATTTTAGAATTTTAGAATTTTAGAATTTTAGAATTTTAGAATTTTAGAATTATAGAATTTTAGAATTTTAGAATTTTAGAATTATAGAATTTTAGAATTTTAGAATTTTAGAATTTTAGAATTTTAGAATTTTAGAATTTTAGAATTTTAGAATTTTAGAATTTTAGAATTTTAGAATTTTAGAATTTTAGAATTTTAGAATTTTAGAATTTTAGAATTTTAGAATTTTAGAATTTAGAATTTTAGAATTTTAGAATTTTAGAATTTTAGAATTTTAGAATTTTAGAATTTTAGAATTTTAGAATTTTAGAATTTTAGAATTTTAGAATTTTAGAATTTTAGAATTTTAGAATTTTAGAATTTTAGAATTTTAGAATTTTAGAATTTTAGAATTTTAGAATTTTAGAATTTTAGAATTTTAGAATTTTAGAATTTTAGAATTTTAGAATTTTAGAATTTTAGAATTTTAGAATTTTAGAATTTTAGAATTTAGAATTTTAGAATTTTAGAATTTTAGAATTTTAGAATTTTAGAATTTTAGAATTTTAGAATTTTAGAATTTTAGAATTTTAGAATTTTAGAATTTTAGAATTTTAGAATTTTAGAATTTTAGAATTTTAGAATTTTTAGAATTTTAGAATTTTAGAATTTTAGAATTTTAGAATTTTAGAATTTTAGAATTTTAGAATTTTAGAATTTTAGAATTTTAGAATTTTAGAATTTTAGAATTTTAGGAATTTTAGAATTTTAGAATTTTAGAATTTTAGAATTTTAGAATTTTTAGAATTTTAGAATTTTTAGAATTTTTAGAAATTTTAGAATTTTAGAATTTAGAATTTTAGAATTTTAGAATTTTAGAATTTTAGAATTTTAGAATTTTAGAATTTTAGAATTTTAGAATTTTAGAATTTTAGAATTTTAGAATTTTAGAATTTTAGAATTTTAGAATTTTAGAATTTTAGAACTTTAGAATTTTAGAATTTTAGAATTTTAGAATTTTAGAATTTTAGAATTTTAGAATTTTAGAATTTTAGAATTTTAGAATTTTAGAATTTTAGAATTTTAGAATTTTAGAATTTTAGAATTTTAGAATTTTAGAATTTTAGAATTTTAGAATTTTAGAATTTTAGAATTTTAGAATTTTAGCATTTTAGAATTTTAGAATTTTAGAATTTTAGAATTTTAGAATTTTAGAATTTTAGAATTTTAGAATTTTAGAATTTTAGAATTTTAGAATTTTAGAATTTTAGAATTTTAGAATTTTAGAATTTTAGAATTTTAGAATTTTAGAATTTTAGAATTTTGAGAATTTTAGAATTTTAGAATTTTAGAATTTTAGAATTTTAGAATTTTAGAATTTATGAATTTTAGAATTTTAGAATTTTAGAATTTTAGAATTTTAGAATTTTAGAATTTTAGAATTTTAGAATTTTAGAATTTTAGAATTTTAGAATTTTAGAATTTTAGAATTTTAGAATTTTAGAATTTTAGAATTTTAGAATTTTAGAATTTTAGAATTTTAGAATTTTAGAATTTTAGAATTTTAGAATTTTAGAATTTTAGAATTTTAGAATTTTAGAATTTTAGAATTTTAGGATTTTAGAATTTTAGAATTTTAGAATTTTAGAATTTTAGAATTTTAGAATTTTAGAATTTTAGAATTTTAGAATTTTAGAATTTTAGAATTTTAGAATTTTAGAATTTTAGAATTTTAGAATTTTAGAATTTTAGAATTTTAGAATTTTAGAATTTTAGAATTTTAGAATTTTAGAATTTTAGAATTTTAGAATTTTAGAATTTTAGAATTTTAGAATTTTGAATTTTAGAATTTTAGAATTTTAGAATTTTAGAATTTTAGAATTTTAGAATTTTAGAATTTTAGAATTTTAGAATTTTAGAATTTTAGAATTTTAGAATTTTAGAATTTTAGAATTTTAGAATTTTAGAATTTTAGAATTTTAGAATTTTAGAATTTTAGAATTTTAGATTAGATTAGATTAGAATTTTAGAATTTTAGAATTTTAGAATTTTAGAATTTTAGAATTTTAGAATTTTAGAATTTTAGAATTTTAGAATTTTAGAATTTTAGAATTTTAGAATTTTTAGAATTTTAGAATTTTAGAATTTTAGAATTTTAGAATTTTAGAATTTAGATTTTTTAGAATTTTAGAATTTTAGAATTTTAGAATTTTAGAATTTTAGAATTTTAGAATTTTAGAATTTTAGAATTTTGAATTTTAAGAATTTTAGATTTTGGAACTTTAGATTTTAGAATTTTAGATTTTAAAATTTTAGATTTTAGAATTTTAGTTAGATTGTAAAATTTTAGATTTTAGAATTTTAGATTTTAGAACTTAAGATTTTAGAATTTTTGATTTTAGAATTTTAGATTTTAGAATTTTAAGTTTTTAGAATTTTAGAATTAAGAATTTTTGATTTAAGAATTTCAGATTTTGAAATTTTAGATTTTAGAATTTTAGAATTTTAGAATTTTAGAATTTTAGAATTTTAGAAATTTTAGAAATTTTAGAATTTTAGAATTTTAGAATTTTAGAATTTTAGAATTTTAGAATTTTAGAATTTTAGAATTTTAGAATTTTAGAAATTTTAGAATTTTAGAATTTTAGAATTTTAGAATTTTAGAATTTTAGAATTTTAGAATTTTAGAATTTAGGAAATTTTAGAATTTAGGAAATTTTAGAATTTTAGAATTCTAGAATTTTAGAATTTAGAATTTAGAATTTTAGAATTTTAGAATTTTAGAATTTTAAAATTTAGGAATTATAGAATTTTAAATTTTAGTTTTTAAAATTTTATAATTTTAATATTATAGAATTTTAGAATTTAGAATTTTTGCATTTTAGAATAAATTCTAGAATTTTGAATTTTAGAATTTTAGAACTTCAGAATTTTAGAATTTTAGAATTTTAGAATTTTAGAATTTTAGAATTTTAGAATTTTAGAATTTTAGAATTTTAGAATTTTAGAATTTTAGAATTTTAGAATTTTAGAATTTTAGAATTTTAGAATTTTAGAATTTTAGAATTTTAGAATTTTAGAATTTAGGAATTTTAGAATTTTAGAAGTTTAGAATTTTTAGAATTTTAGAATTTTAGAATTTTTAGAATTTTAGAATTTTAGAATTTTATAATTTTTGAATTTTAGAATTTTAGAATTTTAGAATTTTAGAATTTTAGAATTTTTGAATTTTAGAATTTTAGAATTTTATAATTTTAGAATTTTAGAAGTTTAGAATTTTTAGAATTTTAGAATTTTAGAATTTTTAGATTTTAGAATTTTTGAAAGAATTTTAGAATTTTAGAATTTTAGAATTTTAGAATTTTAGAATTTTAGAATTTTAGAATTTAGAATTTTAGAATTTTAGAATTTTAGAATTTTAGAATTTTAGAATTTTAGAATTTTAGAATTTTAGAATTTTAGAATTTTAGATTTTAGAATTTTAGAATTTTAGAATTTTAGAATTTTAGAATTTTAGAATTTTAGAATTTTAGAATTTTAGAATTTTTAGATTTTAGAATTTTAGAATTTTAGAATTTTAGAATTTTAGAATTTTAGAATTTTAGAATTTAGAATTTTAGAATTTTAGAATTTTAGAATTTTAGAATTTTAGAATTTTAGAATTTTAGGAATTTAGAATTTTAGAATTTTAGAATTTTAGAATTTTAGAATTTTAGAATTTTAGAATTTTAGAATTTTAGAATTTTAGAATTTTAGAATTTAGAATTTTAGAATTTTAGAATTTTAGAATTTTAGAATTTTAGAATTTTAGAATTTTAGAATTTTAGAATTTTAGAATTTTAGAATTTTAGAATTTAGAATTTTAGAATTTTAGAATTTTAGAATTTTGAAATTTTAGAATTTTAGAACTTCAGAATTTTAGAATTTTAGAATTTTAAAATTTTAGAATTTTAGAATTTTAGAATTTTACCATTTTAGAATTTTAGAATTTTAGAATTTTAGAATTTTAGAATTTTAGAATTTTAGAATTTTAGAATTTTAGAATTTTAGAATTTTAGAATTTTATAATTTTGAATTTTAGAATTTTACAATTTATAATTTTAGAATTTTTGAATTTTAGATTTTTATAATTTTAGAATTTTAGAATTTAGATTTTTAGAATTTAGAATTTTAGAATTTTAGAATTTTAGAATTTTAGAATTTTAGAATTTTAGAATTTTAGAATTTTAGAATTTTAGAATTTTAGAATTTTAGAATTTTAGAATTTTAGAATTTTAGAATTTAAGAAATTGAGAATTTTAGAATTTTAGATATTTAGAATTTTAGATATTTAGAATTTTAGAATTTTAGAATTTTAGAATTTTAGAATTTTAGAATTTTAGAATTTTAGAATTTTAGAATTTTAGAATTTTAGAATTTTAGAATTTTAGAATTTTAGAATTTTAGAATTTTAGAATTTTAGAATTTTAGAATTTTAGAATTTTAGAATTTTAGATTTTTAGAATTTTAGAATTTTAGAATTTTAGAATTTTAGAATTTTAGAATTTTAGAATTTTAGAATTTTAGAATTTTAGAATTTTAGAATTTTAGAATTTTAGAATTTTAGAATTTTAGACTTTTAGAATTTTAGAATTTATGAATTTTAGAATTTTAGAATTTTAGAATTTTAGAATTTTAGAATTTTAGAATTTTAGAATTTTAGAATTTTGAATTTTAGAAATTTTAGAATTTTAGAATTTTAGAATTTTAGAATTTTAGAATTTTGGAATTTTAGAATTTTAGAATTTTAGAATTTTAGAATTCTAGAATTTTAGAATTTTAGAATTTAGAATTTTTAGAATTTTAGAATTTTAGAATTTAGAATTTTTAGAATTTTAGAATTTTAGATTTTTTAAATTTTAGAATTTTAGAATTTTAGAATTTTAGAATTTTAGAATTTTAGAATTTTAGAATTTTAGAATTTAAGAATTTTTTAATTTTATAATTTATTAATTTTAGAATTTTAGAATTTTAGAATTTTAGAATTTTAGATTTTAAGAATTTAGAATTTTAGAATTTTAGAATTTTAGAATTTTAGAATTTTAGAATTTTAGAATTTTAGAATTTTAGAATTTTAGAATTTTAGAATTTTAGAATTTTAGAATTTTAGAATTTTAGAATTTTAGAATTTTAGAATTTTAGAATTTTAGAATTTTAGAATTTTAGAATTTTAGAATTTAGAATTTTTAGAATTTTAGAATTTTAGAATTTTAGAATTTTAGAATTTTAGAATTTTAGAATTTTAGAATTTTAGAATTTTAGAATTTTAGAATTTTAGAATTTTAGAAGTTTAGAATTTTAGAATTTTAGACTTTTAGAATTTTAGAATTTTAGAATTTTAGAATTTTAGAATTTTAGAATTTTAGAATTTTAGAATAGAATTTTAGAATTTTAGAATTTTAGAATTTTAGAATTTTAGAATTTTAGAATTTTAGAATTTTAGAATTTTAGAATTTAGGAATTTTAGAATTTTAGAACTTAACAACTAAGGAATTTTAGAATTTTAGAATTTTAGAATTTTAGAATTTTAGAATTTTAGAATTTTAGAATTTTAGAATTTTAGAATTTTAGAATTTTAGAATTTTAGAATTTTAGAATTTTAGAATTTTAGAATTTTAGAATTTTAGAATTTTAGAATTTTAGAATTTTAGAATTTTAGAATTTTAGAATTTTAGAATTTTAGAATTTTAGAATTTTAGAATTTTAGAATTTTAGAATTTTAGAATTTTAGAATTTTAGAATTTTAGAATTTTAGAATTTTAGAATTTTAGAATTTTAGAATTTTAGAATTTTAGAATTTTAGAATTTTAGAATTTTAGAAATTTAGAATTTTAGAATTTTAGAATTTTAGAATTTTTGAATTTTAGAATTTTAGAATTTTAGAATTTTAGAATTTTAGAATTTTAGAATTTTAGAATTTTAGAATTTTAGAATTTTAGAATTTTAGAATTTTAGAATTTTAGAATTTTAGAATTTTAGAATTTTAGAATTTTAGAATTTTAGAATTTTAGAATTTTAGAATTTTAGAATTTTAGAATTTTAGAATTTTAGAAAAATTTTAGAATTTTAGAATCTCAGAATTTTAGAATTTTAGAATTTTAATTTTAGAGAATTTTAGAATTTTAGAATTTTAGAATTTTAGAATTTTAGAATTTTAGAATTTTAGAATTTTAGAATTTTAGAATTTTTAGAATTTAAGAATTTTAGAATTTTAGAATTTAAGAATTTTAGAATTTTAGATAGAATTTTAGAATTTAAGAATATTTGAATTTTTGAATTTAAGAATTTTAGAGTTTTTCAATTTTAGAGTTTTTGAATTTTTGAATTTTTGAATTTTTGAATTTTTGAATTTTTGAATTTTTGAATTTTAGAATTTTTGAATTTTAGGAATTTAGAATTTTTGAATTTTTGAATTTTTAGAATTTTAGAATTTTAGAATTTTAGAATTTTAGAATTTTAGAATTTTAGAATTTTAGAATTTTAGAATTTTAGAATTTTAGAATTTTAGAATTTTAGAATTTTAGAATTTTAGAATTTTAGAATTTTAGAATTTTAGAATTTTAGAATTTTAGAATTTTAGAATTTTAGAATTTTAGCATTTTAGAATTTTAGAATTTTAGAATTTTTTTTAGAATTTTAGAATTTTAGTTTTTTTATAGAATTTTAGAATTTTAGAATTTTAGAATTTTAGAATTTTAGAATTTTAGAATTTTAGAATTTTAGAATTTTAGAATTTTAGAATTTTAGAATTTTAGAATTTTAGAATTTTAGAATTTTAGAATTTTAGAATTTTAGAATTTTAGAATTTTAGAATTTTAGAATTTTAGAATTTTAGAATTTTAGAATTTTAGAAATTTTAGAATTTTTGAATTTTAGAATTTTAGAATTTTAGAATTTTAGAATTTTAGAATTTTAGAATTTTAGAATTTTAGAATTTTAGAATTTTAGAATTTTAGAATTTTGAATTTTAGAATTTTGAATTTCGGAATTTTAAAATTTAGAATTTTAGAATTTTAGAATTTTAGAATTTTAGAATTTTAGAATTTTAGAAGTTAAGCATTTAAGAATTTAAGAAATTTTGAAATGTAGAATTTTATAATTTGATTTTAGAATTTAAGAATTTTTAGAATTTTAAATTTAAGAATTTTAAATTTTAGAATTTTAAATTTTAGAATTTTAGAATTTTATATTTTAAAATTTTAAATTTCAGAATTTTAGAATTTTAAATTTTAGGATTTTAAATTTTAGAATTTTAGAATTTTAGAATTTTAGAATTTTAGAATTTTAGAATTTTAGAATTTTAGAATTTTAGAATTTTAGAATTTTTTAATTTTAGAATTTTAGAATTTTAGAATTTTAGAATTTTAGAATTTTAGAATTTTAGAATTTTAGAATTTTAGAATTTTAGAATTTTAGAATTTTAGAATTTTAGAATTTTAGAATTTTAGAATTTTAGAATTTTAGAATTTTAGAATTTTAGAATTTTAGAAATTTTGAATTTTAGAATTTTAGAATTTTAGAATTTTAGAATTTTAGAATTTTAGAATTTTAGAATTTTAGAATTTTAGAATTTTAGAATTTTAGAATTTTTGAATTTTTGAATTTTAGAATTTTAGAATTTTAGAATTTTAGAATTTTAGAATTTTAGAATTTTAGAATTTAAGATTTAAGAATTTTAGAGTTTTTGAATTTTAGAATTTTAGAATTTTAGAATTTTAGAATTTTAGAATTTTAGAATTTTAGAATTTTAGAATTTTAGAATTTTAGAATTTTTAGAATTTTAGAATTTTAGAATTTTAGAATTTTAGAATTTTAGAATTTTAGAATTTTAGAATTTTAGAATTTTAGAATTTTAGAATTTTAGAATTTTAGAATTTTAGAATTTTAGAATTTTAGAACTTTAGAATTTTAAATTTTAGAATTTTAGAATTTTAGAATTTTAGAATTTTTAGAATTTTGAATTTAGAATTTTAGAATTTTAGAATTTTAGAATTTTAGAATTTAGAATTTTAGATTTTAGAATTTAGAATTTTAGAATTTTAGAATTTAGAATTTTAGAATTTTAGAATTTTAGAATTTTAGAATTTTAGAATTTTTAGAATTTTAGAATTTTAGAATTTTAGGAATTTAGAATTTTAGAATTTTAGAATTTTTAGAATTTTGAATTTTAGAATTTTAGAATTTTAAATTTTAGAATTTTAGAATTTTAGAATTTTAGAATTTTAGAATTTTAGAATTTTAGAATTTTAGAATTTTAGAATTTTAGAATTTTAGAATTTTAGAATTTTAGAATTTTAGAATTTTAGAATTTTAGAATTTTAGAATTTTAGACTTTTAGAATTTTAGAATTTTAGAATTTAGAATTTTAGAATTTTAGAATTTTAGAATTTTAGAATTTTAGAATTTTAGAATTTTAGAATTTTAGAATTTTAGAATTTTAGAATTTTAGAAATTTAGAATTTTAAAATTTTAGAATTTTAGAATTTTAGAATTTTAGAATTTTAGAATTTTAGAATTTTAGAATTTTAGAATTTTAGAATTTTAGAATTTTAGAATTTTAGAATTTTAGAATTTTAGAATTTTAGAATTTTAGAATTTTAGATTTTAGAATTTTAGAATTTTAGAATTTTAGAATTTTTGAATTTTAGAATTTTAGAATTTTAGAATTTTAGAATTCTAGAATTTTGAATTTTAGAAATTTTAGAATTTTAAAATTTCAAAGATTTTTTAGAATTTTAGAATTTTAGAATTTTAGAATTAGCATTTTAGAGAGAATTAGAGAATTTTAGAATTAGAATTTTAGAATTTTAGAATTTTAGAATTTTAGAATTTTAGAATTTTAGAATTTTAGATTTTAGAATTTTAGAATTTTAGAATTTTAGAATTTTAGAATTTTAGAATTTTAGAATTTTAGAATTTTAGAATTTTAGAATTTTAGAATTTTAGAATTTTAGAATTTTAGAATTTTAGAATTTTAGAATTTTAGAATTTTAGAATTTTAGAATTTTAGAATTTTAGAATTTTAGAATTTTAGAATTTTAGGAATTTTATAATTTTAGAATTTTAGAATTTTAGAATTTTAGAATTTTAGAATTTTAGAATTTTAGAATTTTAGAATTTTAGAATTTTAGAATTTTAGAATTTTAGAATTTTAGAATTTTAGAATTTTAGAATTTTAGAATTTTAGAATTTTAGAATTTTAGAAGTTAAGAATTGTAGAATTTTAGAAATTTTGAATTTCAGAATTTTAGAATTTTAGAATTTTAGAATTTTAGAATTTTAGAAATTTAGAATTTTAGAATTTTAGAATTTTAGAATTTTAGAATTTTAGAATTTTAGAATTTTAGAATTTTAGAATTTTAGAATTTTAGAATTTTAGAATTTTAGAATTTTAGAATTTTAGAATTTTAGAATTTTAGAATTTTAGAATTTTAGAATTTTAGAATTTTAGAATTTTAGAATTTTAGAATTTTAGAATTTTAGAATTTTAGAATTTTAGAATTTTAGAATTTTAGAATTTTAGAATTTTAGAATTTTTTAATTTTAGAATTTTAGAATTTTAGAATTTTAGAATTTTAGAATTTTAGAATTTTAGAATTTTAGAATTTTAGAATTTTAGAATTTTTAAATTTTAGAATTTTAGAATTTTAGAATTTTAGAATTTTAGAATTTTAGAATTTTAGAATCTTAGAATTTTAGAATTTTAGAATTTTAGAATTTTAGAATTTTAGAATTTTAGAATTTAAGAATTTTAGAATTTAAGAATTTTAGAATTTTAGAATTTTAGAATTCTAGAATTTTAGAATTTTAGAATTTTAGAATTTTAGAATTTTAGAATTTTAGAATTTTAGAATTTTAGAATTTTAAAATTTTAGAATTTTAGAATTTTAGAATTTTAGAATTTTAGAATTTTAGAATTTTAGAATTTTAGAATTTAAGAATTTTAAGAATTTTAGAATTTTAGATTTAGGATTTTAGAATTTTAGATTTTAAGAATTTTAGAATTTAAGAGTTTAAGAATTTAAGAATTTTATAATTTTAGAATTTTAGAATTTTAGAATTTTAGAATTTTAGATATTTAGAATTTTTAGAATTTTAAATTTAGTATTTTAAGAATTTTAGAATTTAGAATTTTAGAAATTTTAGAATTTAGAATTTTAAGAATTTAGAATTTTAGAATTTTAGAATTTTAGAATTTTAGATTTTAGAATTTTAGAATTTTAGAATTTTAGAATTTTAGAATTTTAGAATTTTAGAATTTTAGAATTTTAGAATTTTAGAATTTTAGAATTTTAGAATTTTTGACTTTTAGAATTTTAGAATTTTAGAATTTTAGAATTTTAGATTTAGAATTTTAGAATTTTAGAATTTTAGAATTTTAGAATTTTAGAATTTTAGAATTTTAGAATTTTAGAATTTTAGAATTTTAGAATTTTAGAATTTTAGAATTTTAGAATTTTAGAATTTTAGAATTTTAGAATTTTAGAATTTTAGAATTTTAGAATTTTAGAATTTTAGAATTTTAGAATTTTAGAATTTTAGAATTTTAGAATTTTAGGAATTTTAGAAATTTTAAGAATTTTTGGATTTTAGAATTTTAGAATTTTAGAATTTTAGAATTTTAGAATTTTAGAATTTTAGAATTTTAGAATTTTAGAATTTTAGAATTTTTAGAATTTTAGAATTTTAGAATTTTAGAATTTTAGAATTTTAGAATTTTAGAATTTTAGAATTTTAGAATTTTAGAATTTTAGAATTTTAGAATTTTAGAATATTAGAAATATAGAATTTTAGAATTTTAGAATTTTAGAATTTAGAATTTTAGAATTTTAGAATTTTAGAATTTTAGAATTTTAGAATTTTAGAATTTTAGAATTTTAGAATTTTAGAATTTTAGAATTTTAGAATTTTAGAATTTTAGAATTTTAGAATTTTAGAATTTTAGAATTTTAGAATTTTAGAATTTTAGAATTTTAGATTTTTAGAATTTTAGAATTTTAGAATTTTAGAATTTTAGAATTTTAGAATTTTAGAATTTTAGAATTTTAGAATTTTAGAATTTTAGAATTTTAGAATTTTAGAATTTTAGAATTTTAGAATTTTAGAATTTTTGAATTTTAGAATTTTAGAATTTTAGAATTTTAGAATTTTAGAATTTTAGAATTTTAGAATTTTAGAATTTTAGAATTTTAGAATTTTAGAATTTTAGAATTTTAGAATTTTAGAATTTTTTAGAATTTTAGAATTTTAGAATTTTAGAATTTTAGAATTTTAGAATTTTAGAATTTTAGAATTTTAGAATTTTAGAATTTTAGAATTTTAGAATTTTAGAATTTTAGAATTTTAGAATTTTAGAATTTTAGAATTTTAGAATTTTAGAATTTTAGAATTTTAGAATTTTAGAATTTTAGAATTTTAGAATTTTAGAATTTTAGAATTTTAGAATTTTAGAATTAGAATTAGAATTTTAGAATTTTAGAATTTTAGAATTTTAGAATTTTAGAATTTTAGAATTTTAGAATTTTAGAATCTTAGAATTTTAGAATTTTAGAATTTTAGAATTTTAGAATTTAAAATTTTAGAATTTAAAATTTTAGAATTTAAAATTTTAGAATTTAAAATTTTAGAATTTATAATTTTAGAATTTTAGAATTTTAGAATTTAAGAATTTAAGAATTTAAGAATTTAAGAATTTAAGAATTTAAGAATTTAAGAATTTAAGAATTTAAGAATTTAAGAATTTTAGAATTTTAGAATTTTAGAATTTTAAGAATTTTTAAAATTTTTAGAATTTTAGAATTTTAGAATTTTAGAATTTTAGAATTTTAAATTTATAATTTAGAATTTTTAGAATTTAGAATTTTAGAATTTTAGAATTTTAGAATTTTAGAATTTTAGAATTTTAGAATTTTAGAATTTTAGAATTTTAGAATTTTAGAATTTTAGAATTTTAGAATTTTAGAATTTTAGAATTTTAGAATTTTAGAATTTAGAATTTTAGAATTTTAGAATTTTAGAATTTTAGAATTTTAGAATTTTAGAATTTTAGAATTTTAGAATTTTAGAATTTTAGAATTTTAGAATTTTAGAATTTTAGAATTTTAGAATTTTAGAATTTTAGAATTTTAGAATTTTAGAATTTTAGAATTTTAGAATTTTAGAATTTTAGAATTTTAGAATTTTAGAATTTTAGAATTTTAGAATTTTAGAATTTTAGAATTTTAGAATGTAGAATTTTAGAATTTTAGAATTTTAGAATTTTAGAATTTTAGAATTTTAGAATTTTAGAATTTTAGAATTATAGAATTTTAGAATTTTAGAATTTTAGAATTTTAGAATTTTAGAATTTTAGAATTTTAGAATTTTAGAATTTTAGAATTTTAGAATTTTAGAATTTTAGATTTTTAGAATTTTAGAATTTTAGAATTTTAGAATTTTAGAATTTTAGAATTTTAGAATTTTAGAATTTTAGAATTTTAGAATTTTAGAATTTTAGAATTTTAGAATTTTAGAATTTTTAGAATTTTAGAATTTTAGAATTTTAGAATTTTAGAATTTTAGAATTTTAGAATTTTAGAATTTTAGAATTTTAGAATTTTAGAATTTTAGAATTTTAGAATTTTAGAATTTTAGAATTTTAGAATTTTAGAATTTTAGAATTTTAGAATTTTAGAATTTTAGAATTTTAAGAATTTTAGAATTTTAGAATTTTAGAATTTTAGAATTTTAGAATTTTAGAATTTTAGAATTTTAGAATTTTAGAATTTTAGAATTTTAGAATTTTAGAATTTTAGAATTTTAGAATTTTAGAATTTTAGAATTTTAGAATTTTAGAATTTTAGAATTTTAGAATTTTAGAATTTTAGAATTTTAGAATTTTAGAATTTTAGAATTTTAGAATTTTAGAATTTTAGAATTTTAGAATTTTAAGAATTTTAGAATTTTAGAATTTTAGAATTTTAGAATTTTAGAATTTTAGAATTTTAGAATTTTAGAATTTAGAATTTTAGAATTTTAGAATTTTAGAATTTTAGAATTTTAGAATTTTAGAATTTTAGAATTTTAGAATTTTAGAATTTTAGAATTTTAGAATTTTAGAATTTTAGAATTTTAGAATTTTAGAATTTTAGAATTTTAGAATTTTAGAATTTTAGAATTTTAGAATTTTAGAATTTTAGAATTTTAGAATTTTAGAATTTTAGAATTTTAGAATTTTAGAATTTTAGAATTTTAGAATTTTAGAATTTTTAGAATTTTAGAATTTTAGAATTTTAGAATTTTGGAATTTAGAATTTTAGAATTTTAGAATTTTAGAATTTTAGAATTTTTAGAATTTTAGAATTTTAGAATTTTAGAATTTTAGAATTTTAGAATTTTAGAATTTTAGAATTTTAGAATTTTAGAATTTTAGAATTTTAGAATTTTAGAATTTTAGAATTTTTAGAATTTTAGAATTTTAGAATTTTAGAATTTTAGAATTTTAGAATTTTAGAATTTAGAATTTTAGAATTTTAGAATTTTAGAATTTTAGAATTTTAGAATTTTAGAATTTTAGAATTTTAGAATTTTAGAATTTTAGAATTTTAGAATTTTAGAATTTTAGAATTTTAGAATTTTAAGAATTTTAGAATTTTAGAATTTTAGAATTTTAGAATTTTAGAATTTTAGAATTTTAGAATTTTAGAATTTTAGAATTTTAGAATTTTAGAATTTTAGAATTTTAGAATTTTAGAATTTTAGAATTTTAGAATTTTAGAATTTTAGAATTTTAGAATTTTAGAATTTGATTTAGAATTTTAGAATTTTAGAATTTTAGAATTTTAGAATTTAGAATTTTAGAATTTAGAATTTTAGAATTTTAGAATTTTAGAATTTTAGAATTTTAGAATTTTAGAATTTTAGAATTTTAGAATTTAGAATTTTAGAATTTTAGAATTTTAGAATTTTAGAATTTTAGAATTTTAGAATTTTAGAATTTTAGAATTTTAGAATTTTAGAATTTTAGAATTTTAGAATTTTAGAATTTTAGAATTTTAGAATTTTAGAATTTTAGAATTTAGAATTTTAGAATTTTAGAATTTTAGAATTTTTAGAATTTTAGAATTTTAGAATTTTAGAATTTTAGAATTTTAGAATTTTAGAATTTTAGAATTTTAGAATTTTAGAATTTTAGAATTTTAGAATTTTAGAATTTTAGAATTTTAGAATTTTAGAATTTTAGAATTTTAGAATTTTAGAATTTTAGAATTTTAGAATTTTAGAATTTTAGAATTTTAGAATTTTAGAATTTTAGAATTTTAGAATTTTAGAATTTTAGAATTTTAGAATTTTAGAATTTTAGAATTTTAGAATTTTAGAATTTTAGAATTTTAGAATTTTAGAATTTTAGAATTTTAGAATTTTAGAATTTTAGAATTTTAGATTTTAGAATTTTAGAATTTAGAATTTAGAATTTTAGAATTTTAGAATTTTAGAATTTTAGAATATTAGAATTTTAGAAATTTAGAATTTTAGAATTTTAGAATTTTAGAATTTTAGAATTTTAGAATTTTAGAATTTTAGAATTTTAGAATTTTAGAATTTTAGAATTTTAGAATTTTAGAATTTTAGAATTTTAGAATTTTAGAATTTTAGAATTTTAGAATTTTAGAATTTTAGAATTTTAGAATTTTAGAATTTTAGAATTTTAGAATTTTAGAATTTTAGAATTTTAGAATTTTAGAATTTTAGAATTTTAGAATTTTAGAATTTTAGAATTTTAGAATTTTAGAATTTTAGAATTTTAGAATTTTAGAATTTTAGAATTTTAGAATTTTAGAATTTTAGAATTTTAGAATTTTAGAATTTTAGAATTTTAGAATTTTAGAATTTTAGAATTTTAGAATTTTAGAATTTTAGAATTTTAGAATTTTAGAATTTTAGAATTTTAGAATTTTAGAATTTTAGAATTTTAGAATTTTAGAATTTTAGAATTTTAGAATTTTAGAATTTTAGAATTTTAGAATTTTAGAATTTTAGAATTTTAGAATTTTAGAATTTTAGAATTTTAGAATTTTAGAATTTTAGAATTTTAGAATTTTAGAATTTTAGAATTTTAGAATTTTAGAATTTTAGAATTTTAGAATTTTAGAATTTTAGAATTTTAGAATTTTAGAATTTTAGAATTTTAGAATTTTAGAATTTTAGAATTTTAGAATTTTAGAATTTTAGAATTTTAGAATTTTAGAATTTTAGAATTTTAGAATTTTAGAATTTTAGAATTTTAGAATTTTAGAATTTTAGAATTTTAGAATTTTAGAATTTTAGAATTTTAGATTAGATTAGATTTAGAATTTTAGAATTTTAGAATTTTAGAATTTTAGAATTTTAGAATTTTAGAATTTTAGAATTTTAGAATTTTAGAATTTTAGAATTTTAGAATTTTAGAATTTTAGAATTTTAGAATTTTAGAATTTTAGAATTTTAGAATTTTAGAATTTTAGAATTTTAGAATTTTAGAATTTTAGAATTTTAGAATTTCAGAATTTTAGAATTTTAGAATTTTAGAATTTTAGAATTTTAGAATTTTAGAATTTTAGAATTTTAGAATTTTAGAATTTTAGAATTTTAGAATTTTAGAATTTTAGAATTTTAGAATTTTAGAATTTTAGAATTTTAGAATTTTAGAATTTTAGAATTTTAGAATTTTAGAATTTTAGAATTTTAGAATTTTAGAATTTTAGAATTTTAGAATTTTAGAATTTTAGAATTTTAGAATTTTAGAATTTTAGAATTTTAGAATTTTAGAATTTTAGAATTTTAGAATTTTAGAATTTTAGAATTTTAGAATTTTAGAATTTTAGAATTTTAGAATTTTAGAATTTTAGAATTTTAGAATTTTAGAATTTTAGAATTTTAGAATTTTAGAATTTTAGAATTTTAGAATTTTAGAATTTTAGAATTTTAGAATTTTAGAATTTTAGAATTTTAGAATTTTAGAATTTTAGAATTTTAGAATTTTAGAATTTTAGAATTTTAGAATTTTAGAATTTTAGAATTTTAGAATTTTAGAATTTTAGAATTTTAGAATTTTAGAATTTTAGAATTTTAGAATTTTAGAATTTTAGAATTTTAGAATTTTAGAATTTTAGAATTTTAGAATTTTAGAATTTTAGAATTTTAGAATTTTAGAATTTTAGAATTTTAGAATTTTAGAATTTTAGAATTTTAGAATTTTAGAATTTTAGAATTTTAGAATTTTAGAATTTTAGAATTTTAGAATTTTAGAATTTTAGAATTTTAGAATTTTAGAATTTTAGAATTTTAGAATTTTAGAATTTTAGAATTTTAGAATTTTAGAATTTTAGAATTTTAGAATTTTAGAATTTTAGAATTTTAGAATTTTAGAATTTTAGAATTTTAGAATTTTAGAATTTTAGAATTTTAGAATTTTAGAATTTTAGAATTTTAGAATTTTAGAATTTTAGAATTTTAGAATTTTAGAATTTTAGAATTTTAGAATTTTAGAATTTTAGAATTTTAGAATTTTAGAATTTTAGAATTTTAGAATTTTAGAATTTTAGAATTTTAGAATTTTAGAATTTTAGAATTTTAGAATTTTAGAATTTTAGAATTTTAGAATTTTAGAATTTTAGAATTTTAGAATTTTAGAATTTTAGAATTTTAGAATTTTAGAATTTTAGAATTTTAGAATTTTAGAATTTTAGAATTTTAGAATTTTAGAATTTTAGAATTTTAGAATTTTAGAATTTTAGAATTTTAGAATTTTAGAATTTTAGAATTTTAGAATTTTAGAATTTTAGAATTTTAGAATTTTAGAATTTTAGAATTTTAGAATTTTAGAATTTTAGAATTTTAGAATTTTAGAATTTTAGAATTTTAGAATTTTAGAATTTTAGAATTTTAGAATTTTAGAATTTTAGAATTTTAGAATTTTAGAATTTTAGAATTTTAGAATTTTAGAATTTTAGAATTTTAGAATTTTAGAATTTTAGAATTTTAGAATTTTAGAATTTTAGAATTTTAGAATTTTAGAATTTTAGAATTTTAGAATTTTAGAATTTTAGAATTTTAGAATTTTAGAATTTTAGAATTTTAGAATTTTAGAATTTTAGAATTTTAGAATTTTAGAATTTTAGAATTTTAGAATTTTAGAATTTTAGAATTTTAGAATTTTAGAATTTTAGAATTTTAGAATTTTAGAATTTTAGAATTTTAGAATTTTAGAATTTTAGAATTTTAGAATTTTAGAATTTTAGAATTTTAGAATTTTAGAATTTTAGAATTTTAGAATTTTAGAATTTTAGAATTTTAGAATTTTAGAATTTTAGAATTTTAGAATTTTAGAATTTTAGAATTTTAGAATTTTAGAATTTTAGAATTTTAGAATTTTAGAATTTTAGAATTTTAGAATTTTAGAATTTTAGAATTTTAGAATTTTAGAATTTTAGAATTTTAGAATTTTAGAATTTTAGAATTTTAGAATTTTAGAATTTTAGAATTTTAGAATTTTAGAATTTTAGAATTTTAGAATTTTAGAATTTTAGAATTTTAGAATTTTAGAATTTTAGAATTTTAGAATTTTAGAATTTTAGAATTTTAGAATTTTAGAATTTTAGAATTTTAGAATTTTAGAATTTTAGAATTTTAGAATTTTAGAATTTTAGAATTTTAGAATTTTAGAATTTTAGAATTTTAGAATTTTAGAATTTTAGAATTTTAGAATTTTAGAATTTTAGAATTTTAGAATTTTAGAATTTTAGAATTTTAGAATTTTAGAATTTTAGAATTTTAGAATTTTAGAATTTTAGAATTTTAGAATTTTAGAATTTTAGAATTTTAGAATTTTAGAATTTTAGAATTTTAGAATTTTAGAATTTTAGAATTTTAGAATTTTAGAATTTTAGAATTTTAGAATTTTAGAATTTTAGAATTTTAGAATTTTAGAATTTTAGAATTTTAGAATTTTAGAATTTTAG